>NW_028262380.1:59220833-59373222 GCF_047370975.1 Nipponia nippon
ACAAAATTCTTGTTCATTTGGGACTGAAGCAAATTGTTTGCCTATTAAGTCCAACGTGACCTAAATGTGGACTTTAAATAAAACTATAATTGAGCCCTAAAATTGCTGTGGACTTTTCAACTCTGATAGCATTGATGGAGCATGAGGGATCTCAGCTCCTTCAGTGGTGGTGTGGCGTTCTGTGTCTTGCCAATACTGGCTTTAGTTGGATGAATTGCTAACCTGAGCAGAAGCCAAGAAAGTGATTTAAGTCAAAATTGCTGACCCTGTCTCTTCTGTAGCTTTAGCTTCAAATACTTCCATAATAGTGCTTGATAATTTTTTTTTCCAGTTTTAGCGTAATGTTTGGACTAGGTAGGATGCTTTGCATAGTAGTTAACAGCTGACTTTTACGGCACCAAGTAGATTATTTTTAACTATAATATCTTCACTGAAATAAAACAAATCAAAACAGCATTGTTCAGCGGTCATTTTGTGCAAGGGAATGTGCATTCACCTGGTCTGCTTGTGTTCTCCCGGGTTTGATGCTTTGTAGGAAAAAAAGGCACCTAAAATTGTTTTAATCCTTTACAGTTACATTAAGATGATGCGGCTGTCCAGCTGATAAATTGACTCCATTGTATCTGCTCTAAATTTATATAGATAGCAAAGTTCTGCAGGTCATAAATGATTTATCTTTTGTATTTGGAGTAGAGTCATAATCATTCACTCTTTTTCAAGTCTAGTTTGGCAACTTTATCTCACTTGCAGTTTGCATTTCTGAAAGTGGAAATATATTCTGCAGCTTTTGATGTGTTGATTGGTAAGAAGGTAAAGACAGCTGCACACATGTCTCCAGAGACTCAGCTCAATGACTAAATGAAGACCTCTAGTGCTTTCTTGTTAGCCAAGATAGATCTACATCCAGATGAACCACAATTAGTCAATAGTGAAGGCTATAGGTTCGTGTGATCAGAAGCCACAAATCAGTTTTCCCTAGGACTTAGTTATTGGCAGATAGCGCCTTAGGCTATGCCTTGCTGCCGCTTGCCTGACTGTAATTTTTCCCCTAGTGAAGTTTTTAAAGTCGCATACTGAGACTGGAGCAGTGATCTCCTGACAACAAGGCTGTCACTGGCCTGTCAAATATCAATTGCTTATCGAACAAATTGTCTGCTACTTTAATGTACCTGGCCCCTGGCTATTAACAAAGCTTAAAATGCTGCTGGTTCCTGCTACTGCTATTTACTCTGTTGGTACCTATCTGCTTACCTGCATACCTCATTATTTCGACGTGGCATGGGCCACATCCTTCCTTCCTGCAACGTTGATGGAAACACACCAAAATGATTTGTAGCCAAGGTGACTGTGTATTGTTGTGAACTTGTGAAACCGTATCAGTAAACCAGGAAGGAGCCCTAATTCCTGCTGGAATCTAAACCCCGGTCCAAAATGTTTTTGTTTCAGAAGGTTTGGTTGCTTGGCTGTTTGCTTGGCTAGCCTGACATTGTACACAACTTTGTGTTTGGTTTTGGCTAAAATTAGAAGCAAAAATATATTGTGAGGAAATTTCATCTGCGGCTTTCAGAGAACTTGGGGGGTGGTGGGGTGTAAAGCCACACAACACTCACAAGTGACAGATAAATATGATTCCCCAATTTTATGAGTAGCTAAAATGAGTCTCAGAGAAGCTGTGTTACTTCCTCACCCAGTGAATGAGTTGTAGAGTTGCAGACGGAGCACAAAGGTTTTATCATCTGCCCCTGTTTGTAGTTACCAGCCAGCCTGTCTCCTCGGTAGACGATTTACATGCCAAAATGGCATCTGCCGTGGCTTCTGGGCAGCACACTAGTTGAATCAAATCACACCTTTCTCATTGCTGCTCTGCAAATAAAGGAAAAATTAAGGCCAGTAGAAGTAAAAGTAATTCTTCAATGAGCTGAGCATATAAAACGTGCTTTAAAATTTCCAGCACCCTGCAGTGATGGTGATTAGTTAAAGAAACACCGCAGCCTTGTTACTATCACATCTTTTAAAACCTTTTTACATTACACAAAGATGGTCTAAGAAATTAATTAAAATGTTGGACAATAACATAATCAGGGATATCTATATTTGCAGTCTTTTCTCTGTGCTTGCATACATCTTTTATCTGTCAAGTACAGCAAATAGCTAATTAGCCTCCTTTTAAGTGCTTCACTGCTTATATTGGAGCTATAGTCATGCCCTAGTGGGATGGTTTCCAGGAAACCTGATACACGTTCTCGGCTGAAAGAGCATATGCCTATTCGTAGGCTGTTAAGAAACGGGTAGCGATTAGAAAATGCTCTTTTAAAGAAATCAGTTGTTTGTCATTTTCAGAACACATCTGATCTGTCGGCGTTTTAAAGACAAAGCAAGCCAAAATCCGGAGTCCCTACATGGCTCCTACGCAGCAAAATTCTTGCCAATGTCAATCAGAGGGTTACTAAATATGGGCTGCAGGATGTCACCTAATGTGTTCCCTAAAAGGTAAGTTTTTAATATGATTGGTATGACTCATCATGTTAAATTCTTGCTTTTGTTTGCTCATTTTCTGCTCGGGCAAAAGCCCAGCATAGTCAGAACTGAACTAATATGCACTTATTTTGATGAGCTGCCTTAGCTCATTAGCTAGCATTAGCTAGTTAATATGTTGCACCACAGTGCATTAGTATTAAAGTAGTAAATCTGACAAATAATAAAATTGGCTTGATTTTGCGTAATGATCAAGAAAAATGTAGTTACAGATTAAAGTGATCTTGGGACACCCTCACCCCCCTCTTTCTGCATTAAAATCTTTACGATAGAAAGGCCTCATTGAGGGTTACTATAACATATAATGTCACATGCCATCTCATGCTGACCGCAAAAATAACTCAAGGCGCCACTCTGCTGCAATTAGCAGCTGTAAGATTATGATGTTTTGACACAGGTGAGGCAAAAACCTCCAAGCACAAACAGAGTGAAGATATGAGTTACACAACTATTTCCTCACAAAAATACCACATATTATTTATACACCAAAAACGTCATAAGAAAGGACTTTCCTCAGACTCCTGAAAGTGAGTTCTGCCACCAATTAATTTGCAATGTGACAGCAGAATTTGACTACTGTTATTTAAGGATTTCCACTAGTCTTTGCCTTCTGAGTAAATATGCTTGTGTCTGCTGCTCTGCCTCATCAGAAGGTATCAATTATGGTATAAGATGATTAAATACCAGCCTTTGCTTCTGTCCCACAACAAGACTGTCTTTTATAACTCTATCCCCCTTTATTCACCAAGTAGCATCTTACTCCATGAGTGGTGTGGCTGAAGATACACTGGGCTACTTATAAAGGAGAATATTGTGGTTTTGAAAATAATAATTATATAGCTCTATGTTTTATTGGCCTGATGAAAGAGCATTTTACAGATATCAAGCAAGTATTTTCTATGATAGTTGTTTGAGATGTGTTTGGTATATATATTACACAGCTTTTTAAATGTAACTTGGGAGCAGATCATTATGTGAAAAATGTATAAAAAGGCATTAGATAGTAGCCTCATTCTTCCTTTCTGTGCATGTCTGTTTTGCAAGACTTGGCATTTGCCTGATTTACACTCCTATGATACCACTTCTCTAACATTTAAGTAATTTGTTTTTAAAAAAGCTGGAATTTGAGCTACAGTAAAAACAACATAGGGCTAATATATCAGATGAGTTACTTCTATAGTAAAAGCCCTTACATACGTCTAGGAGCACTTCCATGGTGCATAAAAATAAATTTCATTTCAGCTTGTCCTACTCCACAGATTTCCACAGGATGTTTGCCACCTGCTGAGTCCTGCAGGAAGAGAAACTCCCTGCTGGAGACCTGTCCCCTGGCAGAGGGGTGCTTGGGTACAGCGGCTCTGTCGCCCATGCGCTACGCTTGAGGCTCAGGAGGCCTGGGTCTGCTCTGAGCTTTCTGTGTGTGATTTCCTTGGCCAAAAGAGCGGGAGGGATTACAACCCTGCAGCCTTGGTCTTAGGGGATGTTCGTAGGAGGGAGGGGATCCGTGTTGCCCTCTTCAGTGTAAAGTAACTCAATCTCTCACTGGGGGCAGGGGATGGAGCCGGGACATTGAAACATTCATTCACCACCACTACCGCTGAATTCATTTGCCCTAACTTTAGTGGTGTTTAGTTTTAAAGCCTTGCTAAACTTTCCCATTTAGCAGGAAAGCCTGCAAAAGCGAAACCTACAGGTCCAGAGCTCTGCTGCTGGGCAGCAAAGTGGGAGACGCTGGCCTGACCAGCTGACTTCAGGCTGAATTTTCGGTTTCTAAAAAAAGGGTAATAACAATCCTCTGCCTCACAGAAGTGTCACGGGTTTATATATGCTAATACCTTTGAGGTGCTTGTACTCTGTGGTAGTGGGGAGAGAGGGTAGATGGCAAAAAGGGTAAGTGCTGTATGCCCATTAAATACTGTAATGTGACCTCCATCCTCCCTCTGTGCGCGCTCTCGTCTACATACATGAGCACATACATAACCATAGAAATATACCCATCCAGATAAAAGCCTGCATCAGCTATGGTCTTAACTGAATTCTCTGAAATAATTTTTTTTCAGCACAATGGGTTTTAGCATTAAAGTGAATGAATGAAACTCTAGATTTCAGCAGCATAGGTAGGAGGGAAGCGAGCGAGAGGGGTGTTAGAGAAAGGTAAAGTGCACATAAAACTGGATAATGTCACCTGCTGCTCCCCATCATGCAACTTAAGAAATGTACAGGAATTTACAATGTACAAATGTTCTGCTTTGTAACTACTGAATTTCACGGTTGCATATTTGCCACTTGTGAATTTGTAACTGGATATTAGCAATTTCCAAATAGCTGGGGTGTTTGTGCACACGTAGTATTTGAAAAAGCATAGTAAATATGAGATAACCTGCGTATTCACTGCAGAGGGCACAAAAGGAAACAGAAATGTTAAGAACTGTCATGCAGTAAGCTATTAAACTGGCACAACCGCATTAAATATGCAAACATGAGCTGATACGATCCCCACAGCATTTCTAAATGGGTATGATAGAAACAGTTACATTGTCCAAGCAAGAAGTTAAAGCCAAAGGGCTGTGGACAAGATGGTTTAAATCTAAGGAAGTCATTAGAAACTGTTGCTAGGGCAAAATCCAACTTTTATTTGATCCCCTCATGTTACTTCTTACAGAATGGGATGAGATCCAACCTGTCAGTGGTACTGGGATTATACGCAACACATGAGAGGTAAAATTTGCAAAACTAAAATAACTCCTGATTTCATTCATCTCTTCTGAAACACCTCAAGTGTCACTTTTATAGGAGTCACTTTCTTCCAAAAATATAAAAAGTTACCCTGGTACTAAATATTAGGTGACCAGAATGTAACATATCACAGCTATCTCATCATACAGTGACATGCAGTGGTTGTAGCACATCATCATTATTATTATTATTACTGCTATTATTATTATTTGCTGTTACTATGGAAGTGTTAGAAACTGCCTTTTTATGGTGTGTTTTCTCAACACATAACACATGAAGGTTCATGCCTCTTCCTGGGCATCCTTAATCCTATTATCCTATACTATCCTAATTTTCCTATTTTAATCTTATGTTATCTATTATTATCATATCTTTGATCAAATCATATAAATCAGCGGATACAAAAAGGCAAAATTGAAAAGTATGCAAAGTTTTAAACAACATTAAAAAACAACTATTAAAATTTCCAAAATGAATGTTTTTCCAAAACATAGTTTTCTAAAACAGATGTATATTTTTTGC
The DNA here is from genome assembly GCF_047370975.1 of Nipponia nippon. NCBI lineage: Eukaryota > Metazoa > Chordata > Aves > Pelecaniformes > Threskiornithidae > Nipponia > Nipponia nippon. The sequence continues at coordinate 59,226,627 of NW_028262380.1, forward strand.
TTAGAAACATTATGGGATTTTAAAAAATCATCCCAATTCAGAAGGAAAATTAATTTCCATGTTAAAAGAAAAATCCCATTAAAAATGAGGTTTAAAAATATGCATACTGTATGATGTATTCGTGATGTATGGCAAAAGGGCATAATTATCTGCTTCTGGTGATATTTGTGAATAAGTCAAACCAATGGTTAGCAGAGGGACGTGTTCGTTTCCCCTTTCCTTTATTATTTTCAAACTCTTCCCTTCCGTACCTTTGGGTTAGGAAGTTTGCCCCTTTTCATTAAGGCCCTTTGTTTGTGATCTGCTGCCAAATTCATCTGTATGCATCGTCTTCAGTAATATTGAGAGTTGTACCTTCCACGAGTCTTTGGCACTGCATGATGAAGCGCTCTATTTATATTAAAATGAAGAAGTTCCTAAGGGAGACATAGAACAGAATGAAACAACAAACAGAGCTTTAGAGACTGGATATGCGAAGTGACAGTGACAGCAAAATGGTAGTTCTTGTTACAGAGTGGCCCAAAGGACTGCAGAAAGACTTATAGCATGAGCCACACTGGCTTGAACTTGGCAGGTCTTACAGGCTTAAGTACTTGCCACGAGAAGATGTTTTACAAGACAGAAGTTAATCAAACAATTTCTCAAGATTGCACATCTTGATTTGGGATGTCATTGACATAATACGTTGCGTGAGGCTTTGCTATATATAAATTAGAGGAATTATTTTAACATCGAACCATATTTCTTCATTTAAATCAACACACAACTATATTGTTGCTGTTATGATTTACTTAGTCTAGATAATAGGAGAGACAAGATACAGACGTCACGTTATAGAGCAACTAATGCCCTACTGTTTTCAGCTCGAGGAAAGGGAGAAAGTGAATTAAGCTGCCACTGAAATGTGCCCTGCAGGTCAATTTGAATTGGACAAGAGTGCTATAAAGTGGTTTATTGTGGCAGGGGGAAGCCGTTGTTAAATTGCCTGGAGGACTGTCTCAAACTGACCATGATGAGGGAAGTGGTGAGGTTGCTGTGCCCTCTCTTCTGATGGTATAAGCAATCCACCCGGCCATCCAGAGGTACCGCATGTGGGAAGAACGAAAGGATGGGAATTATTAAAGATGAATTTCAAAGAACAATAATATTTTGCAAAGTATTTTTAGAATGGGCAAAGAAGACCAGATATGATTTTTTTTTTTAAGGGAAAAAAATGAGATGGAGTAGGCAGGAGAGGGCATTGCAAATGGCTGCTTTCTTTCCACATCGAGGCCCTGTCTGGGCCAAAAGAGCATTGCAGGTGAGGGGCTGTGGTGCTACCAGGAGGGGAGAATTAAGACTGAACGTCTGCGAAGGGAATGGGCTTTTATCTGTTTCTGTTTTCATCACATGATGTTTGACTTCAATGTATAATTCATGTTTTATATAAAGGAAATCTTTGTTGAAGAATCAACCTGTCCTTTCCCAGGTCGCCAGTTAGCCAGTTAGAATTTCCCACTGCCTACCAGAGGGAGAGCCCGTGCTTCATACTGGTTTGAGCACAAACCGGAGGCAGGCTACACTTGACATTCCCCAATCGTAATAGCATATGTTTAAGGAACTTATTTTCCGTTTTAACATCTGCTACAAAAAGAGAGCACCATCTATTGGAAATAAATAAAGCGGTAGTCAGATACTCTAATGAGCAAACTTGTTTGAGAAAAAATTAATTGTTCCCTGTGGATACAAACCTGCAGATGCTGATAGCACTGGTAGGGAGGAAAGATCACCTTTTACAATGCAAAGACATAATTCATCCCGTTCCTAGCCCACAGGAAGTCAAGCTCAGGGCATATCCTTCACGTCTTTATTTTTTGAAAATCATTTCTATGAAAAACAAATGAAACAAAAGTTTAAAACATCTGAAAACACTTTCCGTCTTTTAAATTGACCTTCCACTTTTTTTTTTTTTTTTTAATTGAAAATGTCTTTTTCATAACTGTCATTGCAGAGGGCAGGAATTGTCAAAGTCAAATAGGAAAGGTTTCCAGAAACAAAAGCTAAAAACCCTGGTTTTTTGGGATCCAGTTCCAGGCTGTATCTACCTCAGGTCATGTTGTCTGATACGCTAACATCCCTACCACAGAAAACGTGCACTGAGCAAGGATTTCCTGTCAGCACCTACGTGGGGATCCGTCACTGCTGAACTCCCTCGGCATCTCCCCCGTTTGCCATCGCCCTGCGATTAGCAGGAGCCTCAAAGCTTCACTACTGTTGCTAATACCCTCTGAATACTGGGAAAGGAGAAAACAAGGACAGTGGAGAGGAAGATTTGGATATTAATTTCCAAATAATAGAGTATAGGGCTTTTTTTATTTTCTTTGCAATCAATAGGAGAGTTATGAAGAGATTCACGACTGCGTAAACTCTGCACTGGGGTAGCTCTGCAAATTGTCCATGAAGGGCAGAGTTTGAAGGAAATCACCTCCTCCAAAAGGGCTTCTTTCCTTAGGGATTTTGGACTCTGGCCATTGAATATGTGCACAATTTTTAAATTGTGTTTATTTCATCATGATTTCCAAACCTTTTTAGTAAACCAATTGTCCATTCTATCCTGATCTCACTCCTCACTCAAAATTTGATCAGGCTTAATGTTAAAATTCCACCATTTGTTAACAGAGCGCACATGAGAGAGACTTGAGGTATTTTTCATACATCAGCGAGTCCAGAGCGTGGATTTGTCTCTGCTCCTTGGGATCTCTGCTAAGTCGCCTGAGCTGCATTTCTCATGTCAGGCTGTCTTTGAGACATCTACCTTCAAAATACCTGGAGACAGTGAAAGTAAAAATTTGGAGATAGCAGTGCTGTGGGATTTTTCCTTCTGGCAAAGCACTGTGGAAGAGGTACTCCTTTTATTTCCACATATTTACATTTTTTTTTCCACTTAAGCAAATTTGCCTGAGCTACTTGGGATGCCTTGGAACATGTCCCTGTGTCCTTAACCTGCTTTGGTTGCAGTACAGGTTTAATTTCTCTGACATCCGTTTCTGGATTTTCTTGGTAGAACTAACACCTGTGACAAGGAAACAGAGAAATTTGTAAAGGTTGGTAACTGGGTAAAAATAAAACAGGCATTTCAGAAGAGATTAGGGAAGGTAATGAATCAATGAGGCTACTGTCTGTTTAGAGTCAGACACAGGTAGACATTAAAAGGAAAAAAAAAATTTTTTTCCGTGTGTTTTTCTGCTTACACTAGATTTCTCAAGGATGGTTATAGAGCCCTAAAACATGCAGCCTTTAAAAGCAGAATATCACACACATGCCCCCAACACTGCCATCTTGGGTTAATTCTTCAGTGTTCACAGTGTGGCTAATTCAGCTAACAGCAAAAATACTGTGGGGTATGTAACTGTGAACTGGACCCCAAAACTCAGCACCAGATTACCACTGCTGCAGCATATCCATATTGATCAAAACCCCCTCCCCCTTTAAAACTTCAGCTAACGTGTCCTGCATGCCGGTCATCGTGCCAGGTACAATGGTTTATATACTTCTGAGGGTTTAATCAAGCAGTCTGTAAAAATCAGCTGGAAACAATGTATGCTTTATTGTGATTAAAGTTTTTGAGACAGTAGCATTAAGTGTAAACGACACTATGGAACAGCAATTACATATTATTGGCTAGATCTTCTGCTAATGTAAATTCAAATAACTGTGTTTGAGGCCATGTTTCTCTAAGTCACTCTGTAAAGATTTCAAGTAAGAGAGATCAATTTTAGTTAAGCACATGTTTTAGAGATCATATAAAAGTGGAGAGAAAAAAATAATATTTTTTTACTAGCAGGTTATTGAATATATTGTAGAAGATTAAGGTTTTGCTTTTGTTAATTAGGCTTTTTTATGATGTTACAGAATTTGGAATTAACAAAGATCAGGAAAAGGCTAATTATTATCTGAGAAAAGTTACAAGAATAAAAAAATCAAAGGTATACATTAAATTCAGAGACAGAGATAAAGCTGTGTTTTTTTGATGATAACTGTTACAGCAAATATCTTTCTGTGAAATAATTTGTTGTCTAAACTTGCTAATGTAAAACAGTTTAGTTAAAATATGCTTTGAGTAGACAGTAGAAATACTCAGATGGCAAAACAGTAGTTCCTTCCAGACTGACTCAGCAGTTTAGTGTAACTGTGAGTTTTATCGTGTAGCATTTTTTATCTGCTGTAGTTATTCCATCAAACAAATTGGTTCTTCCTTTCCTGACCAGAGTATAGTATGACTCCAAAAATCACCAAGAAGAAAAAAAAAGGACTCCCATTGTGTAAAATACATTTTCAAAGAAAAAAAGAAAAAAAAAACAACAAAAAACAAGAGGAACCATAAACTGGCCACCTACAATGTGTGAAGGGCAGCAGGTTGAGCAGTTACCTCTCTTTCTGTGTGGCCATGTGCTTGAGTGCTTCATTGTCTGTGTGCCCGTGGCAATGGATTATCCCAGGTTTCTCTCTCTGTAGGTTTATTAATGACCTTGGTGCCTCAATTGGCTTCCAATGGCTTGGAAGTAAATGGGGTGGAGCATGTCTTCTAGTACGTGGACACCAGCAGCAGAGCCTCCCCTGGCCTTGTCTTCCCTTCTCGCCTGAAGCGCCTCATGTCAGCCTACCACAACTGCCCCACAAAGCTCAGCTCAGAAGTCCCTGGGCCCCTTGCATCTTGCTTTTGCTTTCTGGATCATGTCTATCATCAGAGGTTTTTGTGGGCAATATTTAAAGCGTAGAGCACGGTCCTTGCTTGTGGTAGGAGGACATTTCATTATTAGTCTTCTGTATTATGTTGAAAAATTTGTAATTAGTGAATATCAAGAGAAAGCCCATTTTTAACATAGGGAAGTTGCAAGAATGAAAAAAATCCACAGTATATAAGGTTAATGCACGTCCTCCAGAAAGAAGTGGAAGAGTAATTTCAACACACTTTGATTCATCAGATTTTTAATTGCTGCTGTAATCATTAGACATTATATATATGGCCATACTGAGCAGCCTGGTCACTAAAGGTCACTAGGTTAAGGCAATGTTTTGTACCGTGTTGTGAGGAAGGCTGTGTTTATTTTAGTGTTAGTACGTATGCTCCTGTTGCTATATTTTGATTTAAAATTTATCATATCTTTTTCTCAAAAGACCTGAAACAGATACAGAGATACTGTATGTGATGACAGGCCAAATTCGCCTCTTCACTGTAAATAATCACTGTAAGAAAATTAAGGTGCAAAACCATGCCCGCTGTAATTGTTGCATACTTATTAGAAGCTTTCCTTTTCTAGATTCTCTGGGTATTTGTTGCCCATGATAATGTGAATACTTAAGGGGAAAGTGTAATTAGTGACTGTGTAGTTCATTCAGTAAACATTTCTGAGCTGTTTGATGTGACTGAACTGAGCGTCACATATAATTTTACACTTTTATCCTACCAGGCAACTGACAGGTCTCTAATCTCAGTCTCAGAGCTTTCACTCTGCTTGAACTTTGCTTCATAGAGGTCATTTTCCAACCACTTGGGAGCAGGAGCCACGTCCGTTAAATCCCACAGAGTCGATAGATGCGATAATAGCTTTAGGCACATTTTCTTAGAACTCAGGGGAAAAGACAATTTCAATAAATGTAAAGCTATACTATCTACAATCCACAGAATATGTAAGCAAATCTCATAGGAGCACATCTTTCTTTTACCTCCTGGCAAGAATCTCTTTAATAACAACATGTATTTGTTTGTTTTCAATATCAACACTTGATAAGGGCAGAAAAGTCATGCACGATGCTTTAAGAAGAGAATAAAGAGGAGAATGCACGAGGTGAAATGACCAGCAAAATATTCCCTCAGGTTTGGATTTTACAGACTATTAAATAGTCTAATACATATTTCTACCCTCAGAGAAAGGCAGATGGTAATAGGGAATGCACATGGTGGTCTGACCATCATATTGCAAATATGAAGGCAAGTGTTAGCTCACCATACAAACTATCGGTAGGAGAAAAGTAGAGACCAACTATCTATAAATACGTGCTGCTAGCACGCTAAATAGGCTTGTACACATAATGCTTTGATATATTTTACATCGTATAGATCACAGCTCATCAAAACAAGCTTGCAGGTTGTATCTGTCAAGATAATTAACAGACAATTCCTATGTAGCAGATATCTGAGATAAGTAGGAAGGACAGTTCTTCCCTTGACATGGCATCAAAGGAGAAACAACTAATATTAAAATAAAATAATGTGAGTTATTTCAGTTTGATCATAGCTGCCTAACATAAAAATTAACCCCCCTCACACATTAAAACAAACAATCCCTGCTTGACTATCAAACTCTCATACTGAGACTGAAAATAAACTTTCCAATTCTTTCAACGTTTTTGCTATTGTCTTTGATTTTTTTTCCTTGATATATTTGTGGTGCAAAGGAATAAATCTTGAAAGTAAAGTATCCCCTCCAGCAAAATATTTTACTCCATTTGCCTTGGAGAATTCCACTGCAGGGGAGAGAAAAGGAAGAAAAAAAAAGCCTCACAGCGTAGCTGGAACAGCTTCAAATTCAATAGCCTATGAGATTTTCCTTTAAATGATCTTTCTAAATATAACAGTTCAATAGGTCAGTGGTCAATATGAATGTTATCTGCAAGCTGGAGCTATTAATTTCTGCAACACTGTTGCAGGTGCCAAATGTTAGCCTAATGTTTTATACGCCAGCTTTCTCACACATATGCTTAAATGAACATTAGGCATAACCAATGGAGCAAGTGGTGCTGGTGATCCCATATTAAAAAGGAAAATAGCTGCTAGATCACAATATGGAATTTTTAATTTTTTTTTTTCTTTTCTCTGAAAGGTCCTTTGAAGAATGATCATCCTGAATGGAATAATGTTTCTGATGGTGAGGTGAGAATTTGTAGAGCTTCTTGACAAAGGTGGGAGAAACAACACAGAAAATACTGCTTTAGCATAATTCAACTCCATTCAAAACTCATAGTAAGACATGGCAAATATACTGAGTGTCTGTACAATAGCAAAAAGTTGAAAGCTTGTAGCAAATAAATTTTGAAATGGAAAGTGTATTAGGCTCTGGGAGAAGAACGTGAATTAGGAGCTGAGCCTGGCTGTAGCAGCTCCTTCAGCAGAGGCAGTGCTGGAAGGAGCTTTGCTCGGCTCTGGGCTCCCAGGGTTGGGCTGGGGCTGATGGGGGGGGTTGCAATCTGGCATGTGGCATGACTCCCTGAGACCTGCTGGTGGCAGAAAAGGGGGTGAGCTCCTTTCCTAACGCTGACAAGTGTTGGGCACGGGGGAGGATGCAGGGCACAGTGTTTGCAAGTCTGGACGGTGCACCTCTGCCCCGATCTGTGCACACTTACTTTGGAAAGTAGCAGCCTTCATGTGTTCCAGCATCTGCGAGTGACACAGATAGCAGAGCTGTCCCACCTACCATATCACGTTTTCTCACCATTGATGGCTGTGGGCCACTGCCCTGCTAGGTCCTGGTTTAAAACACATTTTAAAGTGCTTGGCCTCCCTTCTTATTTCCGCTCACCACTCTGAGCACCCTTTTCTGTGCACAGTTCACACTCCCTAGGAAGAGTTATCTAAGACCTCTCTTCCTGCTAAGACTAGTGTTTGTTATTGCAAGTTCGTCTACAGCTGTCCAATAACTAGAGGCCACTGGGAGTCCTGCCACTCCTTTCACACTCAATCACAACACAGAAAGTCTAAACATGGCAGTCGGTGTGTACAGCCTGCCATGTCACTAGGTGATTTTGCACCTTCAGATGCATTGCGTGGGAATCCACAGAAGCAGGTCTGCAGTTTTTGTCTTGAAAACAACACAAAATGATGTTTTTATTTTCTCCCACATCTCTAAGCAAGAAAAGTCAATCACATCCTCCAGAAATCCACTGAGTTGCGGTTATCTGAGTGCAAGGTGCTAACCTGTTGAGCCATGTGCTTGAATTTAATACTTCCTTGGGGAACCGAGGCTGGACAACTAGCTCTGAGAGATGATTTGGCTTGACACTCTTTCTTCACATGTTTCAGCGGTGCTGCAAGAACCCGGAGAAAATTTCTGGGGAAAACATCAGAGAATTGCTATGGGCAGAGGGAAAACACTGTCAAAGAAACCAATTAAGGAGAGGAAAAGAGCTCAAAAGGTTTGCTCCCTGTTGTACTGAAGCTGGTTATTCTGTTTCGAATCACGGCTGCTGAGCTGATTTTTCTATTACAATATTTGTGGTTGCAGTCAGGCCAGAAGTGCATATTCACACTCAGAGGACCTTATTCTTGTCTTTATTTCTGTCTTTTGAGTGACAACTTTATTTAAGCAAACTGTCACCTCTACATCATTACCCTGGATCTGTTTTCTTCTACTCAAGCTAGTACCTTGGCCAGTTTCTTTGCCATTTCCTCTCACATGTTTTGTCATCACCTCTGGTTCAAAGATTTACAGTGACTTCTATTTCCTCTCATCAGTGCCTTCTGTTTCAGTCACTATAGGCAAGTCAGGCAGCCTGACTTGCCTATAGCAGCCTGTCAGTCAGGTCTATTCCCTCCACCCAGCTTTGACCAGCTTCTCTCTAGGTCCTCTCACCCAAGCTATGTCTAAACCCAGGAGATAATATTCTTCCTGATGTTATAAGATGGGGTCTTTCCTTCACTCATTTACCTACCTAGATTTAGTTTTCACTGAGGTTCTTTTCACCTGCCAGTTTGACGGCCTTCTTTTCTAGCTACATGTGCTCCTACCTGTTATGCATACAAACATTGACAGCACTGTCATAGAAATGCCTTCACCTTACATGCCAGGTTTTGATGTGCTGTATGCAATAGTGCAAGCCAGTCAAAAGCTGATTTTTTTTAAGTTTGTTATTTGCTTAAGCAATTCTCATGTCTGGGAAACTTAGTGTGGGTGATTGATTTATTAATATCACTTTGCTGATACATGTTTAGAATTTATTTTTCTCACAATATGTCCCATGTACAAATAATAAATATAACTGAAATAATAACAGATTTAGTATTTTTATGATCAGTTTATGTCTCCATGTGATTCTAATAAGAAGAACCCAGGTTGGGAAAGAAGCCATGAAGTTTTATTATGTCTGTACTCTAATCCTAATCCTCCAATGCAGAGCAAAATCTATCTCTGCCAGAAAATATCATATGGAAACCAGAGACCTTTAAGTTTTTACTGCTGCTGTCCCAAATGGAGGTACACATGTGAACACTGCTGAGCTCAGAATTATGGTCCATGACCAGAAGTAACATATGTAGTGCCAGAGGACCTTATTCATTACAGAGGCAGGTTTAACATGTTTATGCTTTACTTGAATGTATGGCTGATGATGGCTCCCAAGGATTGCACTGGCACTCAGGGATTGCTGGGAAGCAAACCTCTCTTTTATTTTAACCAAATTCTCCCTAGCAGAGAAACAGTGAAGAAAGATGTTTTGTTGGTCCTGTGCTGCTCATCATTTCTCCCAAGCATTTTTCATTTGTGGGGCCCGTTGAGTTTCTGGTAACTTGCTCTTTTGGATTGGTACAGACAGGTCTCTGTATAACATGGAGTCTGGTAGAAAACTTTTCTTTTTAGAGCTTTAACATTCTTTAAAGAGTAAGACATGCTAATTATTTCTGTAACAAAATTTAACAGCTTTTTTGAACTTGTTGCTTTGCATTAGATAAGCAACCTTCTTACACAAAAGAGTGTCTAAACAGTAATTTAAGTAGTAGAATATGTTGATGGTCTAAAAGAGCTTGTTTCCAAAATATGTTTAAACAAAATCCTTATTTAATATGAAACCACAAATAAAACTGAAGTATTGGATGCAATTAGTGAATTCACTGAATTATCAAATTCTACTCCATTTTAAGTTGATCAGCTCCTTGAAATGGCCACAGATATGTTTTTATATCTGCGAACCTAAAATGACCTCAGGGAAAAGCATTTTCTCTCTTAAAAGCTAGACAGAAAAGGAGTTGAAAAATGTAAAAATGGTTTCTGTAGCGTAAAAGCTGAGACACAAATCTACAAATGGGATCAATCTTCCTCGCTCCTGCTGCCTTAATCCAGCACCTCGAGAATCAATGTCTGAAGTCAATCCTTCCAGATGAGGTGCTGATTGAGTTCCAGGCGCTTCCAGTGGTAGAAGGAAGGTTGCTTTTGAAAATAAAGGGCCAATCTTCTCAGAAGAGTAACTTTATTCTATGTAAAATGCTAAAAGAGCCATTTTCTGCCACGGCAGAACGTGGAGGACTGGGTGTCCCTTCACGGTGCGGGACAAAGCTCAGCATCGTCACCTCCTCAGCCAAATCTTCCTGCCTTTAGTCATGCAAAATCGTTGATGATTTCATGAGGGAATTGTGAGTAAAGGGCGGAGTTGAGTAATGTGTCTCTGTTCTCTGTCCTGTCATTTCTGGTTAATCTGACTCTCTCAAAAAGGAAGTATTACAAAATACTAATTTTTAGAAACCCAGTGCTAGGGATATTAGTAAGGCTGGTCACCTAGTAGGAAAGAAAACAAAAAATGCCAGGAAGAGAAGAGAAATCTATTTGGTGCACCTACTTCTAAAATATCCATGTCAGGGATTTAACAAGCGGGAACACTTCTTCGTGATTCATTAAAGCTTTGTCTTTCTGGCCGTAAACAGCCATATATTGCTGGTAAACAGACCGTTGGAAGGTACGTGATTATTCTGCAGTTTTTCTTTTCTACAGGTTGTGCAGATCCATTTTGTGCTAGAGTACATTCCCCAGGGACCATGGACTATGATTATAATCTGAAAAATACTTGCATCTGTATTGAAACCACTGGGGCCACAGAAATGCTGCGGTTCTGCTATAGTACCTATATTTTAGCACTTTTGCAAGAAAAGCTGCATATAAATATCTTTCATTAGAAGAAGTTTGGAAGGCCAGTAGTCATATTTTCTAATGGAACTAAAACCAGATTTAGCTAAAGCATTTTGATCTCTTTCTAGCGTGGGGCAGGCTTGTGATGGAAAATGAATCATTAAAAGCGTATTTCATCTGGAGAATAATCTTCAGGTATCTGTAAAGATCAGAGGGATGCAGACATGCTCTTCAGATGTGAATTCATGTGGTCTCCGTGGAAAGGGTGGGTAGATGGTGTTTGTGTAGAGACTACGCAAAATAGTTGGGGTTTACTATTTAACACTAGCAGATTGTGCTAAATATGCTAGGAAGGTAATCTTTACGTTGGCAAAACGCAGAGCCATTTTAGCACCGTGCCTCTCCTCAGGTAGCATGTCCTGCCCCCCCAGCAGACCAAAAGAGGTTGAACAAGGAAGACCAGGATGGCAGGAAAGTCGCCTTTTCGTGCTGCTCTCCCCTGCCGACAAGAAAGATTGTCGGCTGTCACCTTTCCATCATTGTTAGCAATTATTTGTAAAATGCAATAGCCAGCTGATTGCTTCTTTCCTTTCTAAACATGATTCAGGGAAAAAGAGTCAAGTCTATCCCCTGCCCTTACCTATACGTTTCTTCCTGGTGTGGACAAGGTACCTCAAAGTTCAGCATGGCTGAGGAAGCCATTGGATGTCTGTATGAGGCTCCACAGAGCAGTTTCTTTCATTAGCATGCCTGAAAGTAAACCAAAGGAAATCCATCCAGAGCTTTCCCCAATCCTGCTGAAAGAGCACAAAGCCTCCAAAAACCCTTATGGTTGAAAAATGTTATGGTGGTTGCCAAGTCAGGCAACTAACTAAGAAATTGGTAAATATTAAAATGGAGTCTTCTTTAATACAGCTCTTTCACGCATGTGACTTGGGACTTAACTTTCAACTGAATAAACACCAATTGAGAATGCAAAATGTTATTATTATCGTTATCTCATTATAGTACTATGTCGCTCACGAAGCTTTCGTCATGCAATGTGCAGGATATACTGCACCCTGGGACACACGGAAAATGTGACAAGGAGGATCTTGGCCAGAGGTCCCTTGGTTCACTTCAGGCAGAAGTTGTCGCAGTGTTTTCAACCTGTCTGATGTTACAGGAATGCTCACTCCAGAAAAGCCAAGGAGAAAATTAAGAAAACTTTCTTCAGAGCACGGTTTGAATGCTTTTTCGTGATTGTTTAATATTACATAATGCTTTATAGCACTGTAATAGTTCTGTATGATGTGAATCAAGTGCCTGAACAGAGCTACCTTGTATCATTCTAGGTAGCCAAACTGGAGAAATCGATGTGAGGTTGGTACAGATGACCCACGACGGATGGGAGATCTGAGCCCTTCTGCAACAACTGGACAAAAGGGATTGTCCCAGGTAGGCCAAGTGACACTCAGTGTCTGTGTTTATGCACCTCGTTGCTATTCCGATGGTTACTGTTCTGCTTCATGAAAGGAATATGTGAATGGAAAGAGTTACTATGAACAGTTTGATTTTTTTGTTTGTTTTAAGGAGAGCAGTTGATTATGGGATTGCATTTTCATGAGGAAAGGACTGACTTTATCACTTTGAATACACCTAGAGGTCTTAAGCCAAGCCCTTAAATATGGGCTGCTCTTATTTGTTGCAAACAAGATTGGCACAATGTCTTTATCTTCCTTTGTTTGCCCTCACTGTAATCCAAGCTGTGGTTTCAAGAGGAATCAGTTTGGTAACTTGCAGATACATACACACTCTGCCCATCAAACCATCCCCACAGACTAGTGACAGACCAGTCACCATGGCAGAATAAACTGGTTTATTTTTATGCCCACTTTGCCTTGCTCTTGTTTTTCTTGATCCATGGATAATACTAAAATTTTCTGTTCTCTCAAATTTTCTGTTCTATTTTTAAAGGTGATAATTTATGTTAACATGGACAGTAAAACAGTGCAAAGCGTGGTTTGTTTTTTTTTTTTTAATGTTTACTAGGGTGTGTTAAAATGAGTATTGTCTTTAATTCTGTAAGCTTACTAGACATGTTTTAACTAACTTTCAAATCTACACAAAGATATTTCAGGCTTTCTTGGATGCTAGGATTTGTTAAATTGTTTTGTTGAGATAACATCTTCCCATCACAGTTTTACAGTTCAAGACTACCCAAAATATTGGAAAATAGGGTGCAAGGTCAGGGTGACAATTCCCCACTTTTCTAGTAAGAGAACTGAGGAAACAGTTGGATTTTTGCATGCTGATACCTATGTTTGCACATGAATTCCTGTGCTAAGTTTCTGTTTTCTCACAAGCAAAGAGTTTAATATGGTTCAAATAAAAATACCCAACACATTTAAATGAGCCACATAGCATTTCCAGTGGTTTCGTTTTGCTTTGAGTCAGGTTTCAGATCAATTTGACTAGCACCAGGCAATGGTGGGAAGAGCATATCCTTTGAGAACTGGAAAACATTGATTTATTTTACATGTCCAATTAGTTCCATAAATTAAGCAACTGTGTTCAGGTGTGTAATACAGCACTGCTCCTTTCAAAGCTGAGGAACCTGTAAAAAGCCAGTAAGAATAGGACCTTCATTTGAAAAAGAGGGCCTGATTTAAAGTGATTAAAAGCCACTGGAAAGATTCCCACTAATGTTGCGGCAAGCTTGTTGCAAAGGTTTGCATATTTATCTTTTAACAAAAATGAATCCTCTGGGGTTTTTTTGTTTGCTTTTTAATTCCACAGAAACATTTTTGCTGCTTTTGTTAGTCTGTTCATTTTAAAGGAAGCTGTGACTTAACTCTGTCTCATTAAGTGGCTGAACAACGTCAATGTCAATGAATTTTGCTGCAACAAGAGGTGATGTCAGAGGTGTAAAAAGGTATGCACCTTAAATATTTGGGTTTCCCTTTGGGGATAACTTGTGGGTTTTTGTCAATGTAAAAATATTCATCCAGCTGCAGATCAAGCCAATCAGCCTCCTCCTCGTGAGGGTGAAGGTTGCCAGGCCAAGCACAAGCAATTAGCTGCGTGGCGCTCGCGCGACTGGAGGCCCCATCCCCGGCTGATTGCCCTGAGCTCCACTGCTGCTCGTAATGCAAATTGTATCTGGTCCCCCGGTAATCAGGATCAACGCTGCCTTGTCCGTCCACTCGCTGCTCGTGCCCCCTCTACACTGCGATAATGGTTTTGGTGGGCAATCAGGGAAGATGCCTTCTTGACTCATCTCTCATAATAGATTGTCCTCCTCAGGCAAAATTGAATAACCCCCGACATGGCCTGGAGGCAAGCACTACGAATTCAATAAGTCTGCAGGGTCAACGTCTTGTCATTTTTGGCAAGCAAGTAATTATTCTGCACTAACATTCAGTAATGGGAGTAGGAAACTGCTGGAGACACCTTCCTCGGTACCTAGAATAGCCACCTTAATAGGATATTCCTCTAATAAGTAATTCTGCCTTATTCCAATGCCCCTTGCCTTCAGGTTCGCTCTTTGTGCACATTTCATGTACATATTCTGCAGAGGCTTTTTACCAACAGCATCTGTGGGAAAGTTTAACAACTTCACTGTCTGTTGTTTAATATTTTCCACTTTTATGGGTTACAGTTGTGCTGTCTATTTGCTTTTACTGATTTGTGAAAGATTTATTATAAACCAAATACAGCTGTTCTCTCCTTTCATAAACTGAAACTATTTTGGCAAAACCTATTTTCCACTATGAAAATAAATTTTAAATTGCTTCCCTCACCCAGCTTTCCAAGCATGAGCATCCAGTTGTTATTTAGTGGTGCAGAATAGGTGCCAGGGTGGTTGTAGGCTCACTTAGGGGAAAGAAAATGCCTATGTTTCAAAAATAAACAGCAGAAATGTTTTTTCTCCTTCCACCCCTCTTTTCCAGGGGATTTAATATTATTATCTGCAGATCTCAAGAGTTATGAATTATAATATAAAAAACTTCTGCAGATTCGTACCATTTTTGCACTCTATTTTGCATGTATACTGAGGAGTTGTACACATTTTACTTAGATACTTAACCTTTACCTTAAACTAATATTATTATCAACCTTCTAATATAATTCAATATTTTTTCCATGGAGCTTAAAATAGCCCTCTGCTTACTCTGCAAGGGCACACATTTCACTGGGTCAGTTTCCACTGTCAAAATTTGGACCAGTACAATATTCCCTGTCATTTTGAAAGGGAATATTAAGTTCTAAATTCTTCAAAAATATTTTATTGTGGATTATAATATTCTTTCCCCTTTCCTAAACTAGAAAAGTTATAATTTTGCATTTTTTAAATTAAGTAAGAAATAGAAGAATAGGGATCCTTCACTAATATGACTGCTTCTATCTATGTCATTTGGTATTTTTATCCTGTTTTAGGTTTGGGTTTGGTTTTTTTTCCCCTAGAATTAAAGGTGTTCTACTGCATGAAAACTATTGCTTTAATCATTGAAAGAAACCTTTCTCTCTTCTCTCTTGAGAACAGTGCACATGTAGTACTGAAGATCCTTGTATAATGGCAGAATAAGCACTTTCTGTGACTGATTGATAATTGATTATTGTAGGGCTGTCACCCTGTAGTTGCTCATCATGATGCTTTTTGATGGGCAGCATTCATTCCCAACATGAGAAATTTGTTTTGATCTGTACTGGTTTTGTTTACTAGCTGGGACAAAACTTAGGCTGATATCACTCTTGTCCAGCTGCCACTGTTGATTTAGACTGCAAGTCTAAGAAAATCCTGTGCTAATAATAGACCCAATTTTTTTGTGAAATGCTTGTCATTATTGGTGCTGCTTACCATCTTGCACCAATAGTGATTGTTTTTCCTTTCTTCCATGCTTTTAAAATGCCATTTGCAATACAGCTTCAATATGATTTAATTTACCGTTGGAATGTTCTCCTCGTTACTGCATTGACAGGCCCGCCTAAGATCCATCTCCACTTCTTCCTTTGCCAGCTTGGCTTCATAACGCATGCTGCTTCAGCCTTTGGCTCATGGAGAGATGTTTTTTCACCAGTACAAAGTTACCTTTTCTAGTGCTCCAGCCAAAATGCCCAAGATTCATGGTGCTTGCACTGAAAGCGTACAAATGCACATATTTGGACTAGGAAACCGTTTCTTTGTGTGTGTCACTTCATTGCAAAAGAGGAATGGTCTTCTATAGAGATCTGGACTATTGGGAAATGCAGCAAAGGAGGGATGTAATTCATGGAAATAAAATCATGGAATTGTTCTGGACTACTGTGATGGCTCTTTTAGATGCAGCTCCATGTGTGTGTCTTGGACCCCTCTATAGT
The DNA here is from genome assembly GCF_047370975.1 of Nipponia nippon. NCBI lineage: Eukaryota > Metazoa > Chordata > Aves > Pelecaniformes > Threskiornithidae > Nipponia > Nipponia nippon. The sequence goes on from NW_028262380.1 coordinate 59,242,838, forward strand.
ATGTAACATATAAGCCATCAATTTTTTAGGCAGAGCAAATCACCACTCAAGAACTGTTGGCACAAGAAGACCTAAAGAAAGAAATACACTTTCCTTAGTACAGAGGTGCTCTGAGAAAGACCATCATCATTGCCTGTGGCCAGAAAAACTGTGTTTAAAATGTGTCTTTCTGAACCTTTTATGTTTTACCTAATGATGTAACTAAATTCTAATCCACGGCTTTTGATTGCAATGAAATTATATCAATTTCTCCAGCCCATACAGAAGTATTCATTTTTACATATATAATACACACACATGTACTTGTACACATACAGCTATGTCAGTGTTTTTTTGAAAAGTGTATTTTGGAGCAAGAGAAGGCTGAAAAAGGTTTGGCAGTTATAAAAGATACGGATGCTGAACCCAAAGCTTATAAACAGGCACTGAACTTACTGTTCGTGCCTTCTTACGTTTGTCTTCTGTGCTTTCTACAGCCTGTTTAACTAATAAGTATGTGTACTGTATTTTACCTCAGGCTTTTGAAGGTATTTAGTTTTAAATCAGTTTAAATATGACAGAAAAAAATTAGGACCTGATCCTGTAAATCCTTATTTGCTGGACTTGTCTTCACGTGCCTAAATTTTCCCGTTGATAAATGAATGCATGTGCAGTGCTTTGGAATACCTGGATGGTTATTATTGACCTGACGTGACTACTCATGCAGAAAGGTTGCAAGGTCAGCGTCTTACATTTTTTTGAAAAGAAACTTAAGTTTGAGCACAATGCATTGGGTTTTTTTGCATATATTTTACACAGGCTGTGCTGAATAAAAAACTAGATTTCACAGCCGGTGTGTTTTTAGCTTTAGTCAGTGCATAAACGTTACTGACAGTAGCAAAATGCTTTTTTTCATTTGAATAGAGAATAAAGAAAGTAGGATTGTAAAAACTGTACTTTATCATTTGTTGGCACCAAGTTTCAAGCCTTCTTGTTCCCCTCTCCCAGCTGTCTCTCCTTACTTCTGCTTTTATTTAGTCCAAAATTCCTGATGTTTCTTAAATGTATGTTTGTACATCAACTGTTAATGTCCTTTGAATTGTTTGGGTTTGCTTTTTTTGCCATATTAATGCTACTGTGAAACATTCCAGTTTTAAACCTAAAGCCAATACATTATTCTAGAAATCTGTCAGTGAGCCTGAGGGTTTTTTTATTTGCTATTTTCATCTTTTCCTAGCTTTTTTTTTATAATAGCCAAGTATACAAAAAACTCAACAGAAGAACACCCAAACTTCAAAATTCATGCATTAAAAAATGAGTGCAAATTCCACAAGACTTTTTCACAAAAAATCTCTTAGCATCTGCTCTGAGAGACAGACACAAGGGACATGACAAGCTGCAAGGTAAACACCAGAGACAAAGGTGCCAGCAAAGCCGAAGAAGCCTCATGCAAGTCAAGCATTCAAAGCCAGGTTCTCATCTGTCTCCAACCCAACCCTCTTGTGTGGGCGCAGAGAGGAGGGACAGAGAGACATCTGTGTCACCGAACTTCCTTGCTTAAGGGGATGTTGGTCAGGAGTGTAATATTATTTTCTGACATAGATTTTTTCTCACAGATGTATTTGGGTAGTTACACAGATGGTTATTTCCCACTGATGTCAGAGATGAGGAGGTGAAAGGCAATAAAAGTGAGCTAGTTCTGGACTGAGACAGCATCCATCTTAAAGAAGTAATTGCAGAAAGATGTATTTTCCTTGAGCTCTGCAAGTGGAATTCATATAAAAAGGAGTAAATAGAAATATAAAAACTAACAGTATAGCATGCATTACAGTTAACTATCCAAACGATATTAGAAGGTGGGGTAAGCAGTGCTATGCATGACTGTGGGCCAAAGTCATCACTAGGGGACAACAATTTCCTGGCTTTGTATTATTATTTCTGTCTGACATGCTGTGTGTCATCTGCATGTCTCCCTCTCATTTCCTATGACTGTTTCTTTTCCTCCCTGCTTTTAGCTCTTGCTTGTTTGTTTGGATTGTGGGGGTTTTGGTTTTGTTTTGTTTTTAGTGGCCAGAATTAGTTTAAAAAGCAAGTATAAAATATCATTTTAGGACATGATTTTTATTTCACTTGGCTTTGTCTCCCTGCCCCCCCCCACTTCCTTGCCATTGCTAGTGCTTTTTCATGTCACGTTCCAGAAAACTGCAATGAAGTGTGTTTAGTATTAAATACCTAAAGCCTTCTTAGGTTCTTTTATTATTGTTGTTCCTGTTATTATTATTGTTTCTTATTGTTATTGTTTTTTATTTTTACTGCCATCATGAATCAGACACCAGTCATGGGCCAGGAACCTGTTTGACTACTTGCTGTACCAGTAGAGAACAATAGACGAATCCCTGCAGTCAAGCGTTTCCAATATCCAAGTACCAGAAGAGAGAAAATGGATGGATGCAGACAGAGGAGGGAGCACTGGGAAACAAGGATCAGCACCCTGTTCAGTGGTAGAGCATGTCCCCAAAGTAATTGCTGTCAAGGAGAGCTTTAAAGATGTATTGGAAGGAGGTTAAGGAAGTAATTTCACAGGTATTTATGGGTAACTCTATGTGCAGTATGGTAGGAAGTATGAAGATATGTATTTCTATGCCTAAGAGGAATATGAGATAGGCTGGAGCTGGGAGCAGACTGAAGACCCAAGGCAGAAGTCAATCATTTGATAATGAATGGACACAGGTGGTGGCAAAGAGCTCTGAAAGCAAAGACAAATGGCTTATGTCCAACACTGCAGAGAAGGTGAACGCACAGAGAAAGCAGCCATTGGCAAAGCAATGAGGTAGGAAAATGATCTTAGCAGCAATATTCATCTGGGTGGATATTTGTTGGTCAAACTTGTATTTGCTTTGGCCACGGATATGGTAGATACCCAAGTTTCATTGTACAGGCAGATGGGGAAGCCTGCATCCTATCTATGTGTTGTAGAAAGCAGGCACAGGACTTGAATGTAAAGAAGAGATATCTAGGAAAAAATACCCTGTTCAAAGCTAAGAGGTGGGAAATGATTGAGAAAATAGAAAGGGGGATCTTTATTTTAGCCATATTGAGATGATGGCTTGTCATATCAGAGACAATGTCAGAACAACAAAGTTAAATTTTAGTTTGGCTGGGAGCTCTGAAGCAGAAAGGTAGATGTGTATGCCAACAGCCTGGAGAGATTTTATCTAGGCTGTCCACAGAAAGCTGAAAAAAGGGATGAGAAAGCTCCTGCCAAAGAGGACAACTGAAGGAAAAAAGAAGAGATAAAAGAAGAACCAGGTGCAGAGGAGCCACAAAAACTACAAGGGCAGAAGAATTGCTCAGGATCAACTGAGTCAAAAGCTGAACAGTTGGTGACATCTTGCCGAGTCCAAGATTGGGCTGGGAAACCTTGACAGCTGCTATGCACAAGTTCCACAACACATGTAGGAAACCACTTACCTGACCTTGTTTATGACTCTTCAAGGATATTCACACATTGACAAGTAGCCAAGTTGTGTGAGCAGTTGATACCAAACTCCTTGTTGTCATGGGTGTCTAAGGTCTGCACTTCAGGGACCTATGCTAACCAGTTTAAATCAAACTTAGTCATTTCTGTGATGCTCTCAACTTACTTCTGTGATTGTAATAAACTATGACTTCCAACTGAGATTGTCAAAGAGGTCAAATAGAGGTAGGTGGTTGTAATCTACCGCAAGCCACAACAACTGACCCTGACAAGGGTAGATAGAGTACTGTCTCCCCTATTTTATCCTAGTGTTGAAATAGAAAAAATAATACCAAAGCAAAATAATTAAATGAAACAAGAGGTTACTATTTGCTCAACATTTGGCATCCTCCCCACATCTTTCTGTTTTCATTTCCTATCTGTACAACCTCTATCCACTTCCTCATGAACTCCTCTTCTCTGTAATTGACTCATCAACAACCTATTTCATCAACCTGTATTCACCCTGTCTTTCCACATACTGGTCTTGAACTGAGTCAAGGAATTTTACTTGATGTAAGGATGAAAATGAAATGCTCAGAAGGTCCTTTTGGAGCTTATTTAGGCTCCTAACTATCATTTGGCAATCAGACAGGCATTTGGGAGTTTGGATTAGAGATGAATAATGAAGAAGAGCATAAAACTTGATGGCAGAACTACAAAGAGACAACCTTTGTTCTCTGGCTCTCTGCAATGTTGTGCAGCTCCTGCCACTGCCTCCTGCTGGAAATAAGGTAAGGAGGTTGTCAACCAGGAGCTGTGCATTTAAACTGGTATTTCCCCCTTTTTGCAGAGACTTGATTTCAATTGAAATGAGCGTGGTGTAGTGACTCAGACATCTGATCCATCATGACAGGTCAAGTAACTAATTTTTTATTCCCAAACCAAACATGTTTCTGTGTGAGAATTAAAAAAATACTCTTGTGAAACTTAGCCTTAAAAAGAGTTAGATAGCTTCCTTTTGGAGGAAGAGTAGAGTACACATGAGCAATATTACAAATCTCGTAGATGGTTTTATTTTTGAAAACCACACTCAGCGGCACACAATAACTTTCCATTGACAGATTTGCCCACTAATTTCTTAGAAAATACTTCAGTGTGTGTTTTTTTAGACATTGTGTGGGTTCTTGTTTCTACTTTAAAAATAAAAATGTAGCAACACTAATGGGGAAAAGTAAGACAAAAAACTGTCATTACAGCCACATGTTTAAGATATGAGTCCCCCATGCAAATACATAGTAATTACTGACTTAGCTTGTGGGAAAAAGGGATGGTTACGATATGCAATACTGTGATTAAAGCATCTGTTACTAGTCTGTTAATTTTTTTTAATGTAACTGTGGTGTACATGATCTGCATGATTTCGACTTCTCTCGTATTCTCAGAAAGGATAAAATGGATATAACATCTTTTGAGTCTCAGCTGGAATGCAGATTCAGCAACATTGAAGCTGGAAGAGAAAGAAATGGTATTTAATACATATATTGGAAAAGGGCTAATTTGGAACCTGTGTGGTGGGAGTGAGTATATACACAGGGCTGGGCTAAGCTTACTGGGCTAAGTACTTTGCTGGTGTAAACAGTATGGACTCGACTTCACGCTTCTGACTCTTAGGGACTTAGTAATGTGAGATTATTCTCTTTCAATTTCTGACCTAGGATGAGGATCAATTTTTATCCAGCAATGAAAAATTCCTTGGCTTCTTAAAATTTGAAAATGCGTAACAAACAGATTTTAATTTTCACAAGTGGTGGAGAGTTGTAGTACTTGCTGAACTGGTCACTTACCTGTTCAGTTCTGTTCCTCTTTATAGTGTCATTGTCTCCTGAAGAGATGAAAAAGTAAAATGTAATATTCAACTGGCCATGAAGGGTGACGGTTTTCTCTAAAATCTCCCTCTCTGCACTGGAAGGTATAGGTTCAGTAGTTACAAAGCCATGGAAATGTTTGCCAGCTTTTGAAATCTGCACTCAGATTAATTTGATAAAGATGAAACCCCACTTGCTGAATGGGTCATGCACGGGTCCAACACAGAAATAGTAAAAAAAACCCTCCACCAAACTCCTATAGGCAAGAAAGGGGGGGTTCTCTGTTCTGCCACTCATTTCCAAGTCCTACACTACAAACACATATTTGCTCCTTTGCTGTTTTTAAAAAGTTACTGCTTATTGCTTCTAGTGTGTGGCTGCAGAGAGGGAGTCAGAGCCTCCAGTTCAGCTGTTCTGTCTTCTCCTCCATCGCCTGATTCCTTGTAAGAAAGCACATTTGCTGTCCTGGTTCGTATGTCTCATTCTGATGGCATAGATCTCTGTTCTACTACTTTACATGCTAGTGTGGTTTTTACTAGCTTGTTTGGCTTGTTTATATGACAGCTTATTCATTGGTTTGATATTTTGCTGTGTGCTTTATTTATGCAGTTGCCTGTTGGGGTCTGGAAAGGATTTCCCATAATGGCTGGTCAGACTGGATTTTTCAGATTCCTCATAGCAGTGGTACTAAATGTTAGTGATTAAGTATAACCTTATGTCAGATATCAATAACAGTAACCAAGGCTGGTTCAATAACATGTCTAGGGGACCCTTCCTAAAATAAATAAAACATATGGCTCAAGCCCATCCTAAAGCTCCCAGGCTTTAGGGACTTAAAATTTAAGCCCTGTAGTCACCTTTACAGGTATTTCTTCCCCAGTCTCACTCTTGGGAATATGAAACCACAGGCACACAGCGTAACACAGATATTTATATTAAAAATGAAATGAAGCATACCTTGAATAATGCGGTGGAGGCAATACCAGCCTCTGATTCACAATTATTTTTTGCCCCACTGACTGAGACCTAGTCAGCATTTTTCATATCCACAGGACACTTGCGCTCTTCTAGTTCATCCACCTCTCCCCTCACCATGAATTTTAACAGGCTCTGGGATGCCTGACCAGGTTTTAAGGGTTCTCCTCCAGCCCGCAGGGTCTGTGGATGCTTGGGGAGTGCCCCCCAGTGCCATGTCCCGAGTTTATCTTCACAGCCTGGCTGCTGCGTTAGCTGGTCCTGCAGCACCTCTTGGATGCTGCTCCACCACCACCCTGGCTGCCAGCATGGGGGGCAGAGTTAGTGCCATCAGGAACAGCCATCTTGTCCACATCAATTCTGTGCAGGGTACGAGCCTTATCCAGAGTAAAAGAGGGGATCAGTCGACTGAAGCCATTTCTTGCCATGTCTGGGTGGGCAGCTTTCTACAGGATGTGTGTCTTCTAAAAATTACAGTCTCTTTTCTGACTGCAGCTACTGTACCCATACTATGCTTCCTCAGTGGGTCTAAAACACGGAAAGCATGCAAATACATGTATGTTCTGTTTTGTTTGCGAAGACAAGTGCTCAAAATGTAGCAATGACAGAATTAATGTTGCCTTGTGTGTCACCAGAAAAGTAATATTTTTAAATATATGACCACTATCTTTGAATATATGACCACACACTACTTTTTTTCTACAGGATTCCCATTTAGTGCATGGATTCAAATACTGGAGTGATGAATTGTCTAAAAGCTATTTACAGTGAATCATCTTTGTTCGAATGTATCTGGTGAAGCTGAAAGCATTTAGTATTTCTGGTGTTCTGGAACGCAACATACAACTCAATGAAGGTAATTAAAAGGAGTTTTTTGAATGCTGATTGGGCTTTGTATTGAAGACACATTGATTTCTGTTGCTGTACAAAGAAAGACAACTGATAGAACAGCCACTTAAAACATACTCTGACTAATTAATAGCATAATAATAGGCAGGATGGCTGTAAATGAATAGTTAGAATAATAGAACAGACATTATTTACGATCATGAATATCAGCCTTATTCCTTCCTTTCAGCCTTCACAGACACAATGGCTACATATTAGGAAGACGGTGAAGCATTGTCATACAACACATCTTTACCCCTAAAATGATGGTGCTGTATGTGCAGTTTCAGACAGTAATCATATAAGTAGTGCACTGTTAATTGCAGTTCACATCCTATTTGAAAGATCTCCTAAGATGATTTATTGCTTTGCTGATAAGCAAACATATTCACAGAGGGTATTTTGTGTTATAGCTGCTCAACTTATTCTAAAATAAACCTATTGTTATGGTTTGCATGAAGCCTAAAATGTATACATATGAAAACATACAAACATAGCTCTTGAAAATGTATCAACTACATTGGATACCTAAACAGGTATTATCAGTGAGATTATTTCTCTGTTTGCATTATTTGGGGTACAGTGGATAGTGAGTAAAAGAAAAAAAAGGAAATCCTACTTTCAGGTATCTCAGAGAGACATTTTTCACTTTTCAAATACAAACCTTGCTAGTATTCGGTACTGAAAAATGGGCATTTTTACAAAACATAGCTGTATTATTCAGAGTTTTCAGAAAGAACTAAAAGTATGCTATAGCAAAGTCATATGCAGCGAAGTTATAATTATTTTATGAAATATACAACCATACAAAACACCTGTAAATGTGCCATTGCTATGATATGTCAGCCAATAACTTAAAGCAGGTGAAGAAAAGATTTTTTTGTTGTCGTTCTATGGCAAAATCTTGTGATTTCAAAAGCTTCTGCCCACTTATTTTTTTAATTCTCCGAGTTAACTAATTTGCAGTGAGCCTCCAAACCTTTGCTGAAGAGTGGATGTACAAACTTATTTATATGTGTTGGCAGCATCACCATCATAAATTGCTTGAGCCATTGAAAAACAATAAACTGAACATGCTTCAAGAGGAACTAGTGCCTCTCATTGGTATTACCTCTTTCAAGATGACAGGAGACCTCAAGAGGCCTGAGAGTTCTTGGTTGTAGAGTTTGTGACTAATAGGCTGTTTGATGGGACAAGCGCTCACCACCTAGGGAAACTGAAGCATCTTTGAGCTCGATACCCTTTGTGTCTCATTCTTTTGTAGGTTATTTTTGTGAGGCCTGCGGGGACCTCTTTTACAGTTTGCATCCACAGACAATACGCGATCAGCAAAATCTTTTTAGTTTTACTGTTGCTATTGATCTGCTGTTAGTCCATGCTGCGGCTAATTTGCTTGTTAGCAGTAATTTTAAAAGGTAATTACAGTTTTATAGTCTGCCCAGCTCTCATATATTTATTTCTTGCCTAATTAAAAGTTACAATCTTAGCAGTGAAAGGCTTACTTTTTAGCAGATGAGGGACAGTTTTTTTCCTGATTTTTCATTTCACTCTTAATCTGAAGATTACTCTGAGGATAGAAGGAAACAACTGCAAAGTTAGTATACTAAGACATTTGCATTTAGAAACCCAAGTCATACAAGGTTGGAAACAACGTAGTGACTTACCAATGGTACACAAGAAACTCTCGTGCATGCTAAACAGAGCAATAGCTTGTGAGAGGTTTCATACTAGCAGAGACCACAGACTGAGGAACACATCATTAAAATCTGCCTATGTGTCTTCTAAATTTTTCTTGACATCATATAAGCATGAGATAAAAAGAGGAAGAAATATGATGGCCAAATTACATGCATTTTATAAGCTCATCTGAATGTATGATGTGACTCTATGTAAATCCCCAGTCTTAAAACTGAGCTGGGTTTCTCACTGAATTTGTCTTTCTAATGGAGCTAAAGAGCTGTTTGATTTTAGTATGACTAGAAATATACAGAAGTGAAATACATTTTGGAAAGGAGCTGAGGGGGGATGCTGAGGGGTTTCACACAGGTTTAACCCTTCTCTGAGCCTCAGCCAACCCCAGTGTAACTGGGCAGCTCTGCATTCGGGCTGGAGGGGCAAAAGCAGCTTCCACTGTTCACAAGCAAAAGAGGAAACACAAAATTAAAATTTTTTTACTCATACGAGTCCAGTTCAGTTTGGGAGGGAGAGTTTTGTCCTCTAATTTCTGTAATCGTCTTTCATGAAATTCCAATGTCTACCTACAACAATGGGAACCAGAGTCCTCCAATTTTAAGAGTTAACTATGTTTATTATTAAAAAAAAAAAAAAAATCAATCTGAGTTGCACCTGGGATTTGGGAGCACTTGTATCACCATGTTTTCTCAATCCCTTAGCTCATACCCTACCTTTAAACAGCTTGACAGTCCATGCCTCTGCCTGGAAAGGCACCACTTCAGGTGCATGCGATTATTGGCGCAGTACCTAGCAAACCAGTGCGCCAATGGTTTGAAATAATACCACCCATTTTTCTTATTTTGCTGCATTCACTCCAAGATCTACAGAGCTCCTGCCTTGCTCCTCAAAACAGGGATCCCAGGAAACTCCTGTGACCACATGCACTGGGCATGCTAGAAAGCTGCGGGCTTCAGATGGAAAGCTCTGGCGTTGGTAACCTCCCGCAGGTAACTCACGTATTTGCCTTAGCCCTTCCTGTTAAAAGCTCACCAAAGTGCTGTGTTTCTCCTAGCTGTCATTCTCCACAGATTTACCATGGACTGGTAAATTTTACTTGCCAAGGAACCTGTCACAAAACATTTTGGTAGATAGGGTGGCTAAAGCCCAAAATGGAAAAAAGTGACCTGCCTGAGCACTGTTTTACATGGCATTTGCAATAACTTCCAGCAGATAACAAAGTCTATTGTAATACTAGCAAGACCTGAGTTACTCACAGAAATGCCAGATTATTATATCATGTATATACAGCTCTCTTATCTTGACTGTCAGATTGAGGATTCCTGTAAGAAAAGCAAAAAGCCTCCGAAAGCGGCATTTCTGCCTCTTCCATTGGATATCCTCTGGTGGGAAGGTTGGCAATCCAGCAGAGCAATGGAGACTTGCATCCTGCTGCTGCAACTCCCCTAGAACCGCTGAGGAGCTGCAAGGTACAGGTGAGGTAAATGCTATTTCATGGCATTAAAACAGCACATCAGGAACAACCATGAGCCCCTCTTAGCACAGTGAGAGATAAATCAGTCTGAGTTAATCCTTGAGGGCTAGATGACAACCTTACAACCTTCTGAGGGTAAGGGTCAGGGCATTTTTGTGTTGCCCCTGAAGCAACATGGGAGGGAGTTCGGGGTTTGGGGAGGCTGGTTCCCTCCCACCGGAGGGATGTGATGTTCATACCATGCATTGCCGTACTCCCAGATCGATGTCTTTGGTTTGTGTTTGCTTCCTGAGAAGTTGCCTTTTATATCAGATTTTCATTAACAGCCAAATGGAGATAATTCAATACTGAAACAGATACAGGTTGAAATGAGTCTTGAAAAATGTATGGGCACATGGAGACCTCTTTGACTAGCTGGACCCTGTCAGTCACCCTGGCAGATTTCCTGCCTCTAGAACACGTGTTTTTACAACCAAAGTAGTGAAAAAGCTTAAAAACAGACATCTGCAACAAACAAGTGGCCAAACAAGCCCAGTTAGCCATTTTTAATTACTTGCTGTAGCTGTGTTATTTGTTTTCAGTCCCTATCAGTCAGCTGGGGCTTGTTAAGCCTATAACCAGAAACTACTAGAAATAACTGGCAGGCAAGAGAGACTTCTAGATGTCTTCCCTCCCCTCCCCCCTTTTTTAATAATTAAAATAAAGAGGGAAGAGTAGTGCAGATCTACCTTTTCAATACTATTTTTCTTCTTACTTTTACATTAAATTACAATTTATAGTATTGTCTTCCTTCCACATTCCTCTGATGGTATTCCCAGTTTCTTGGTACCTGCTTCTTGATTAGGTTTTACATCTGCTGGAGCCTGAAGTCATTGGAAACACAAACTGTTTCCAATAAATGGTATTCAGGAAGCATGGTATGGTCGTCAGTGAGACTTCAGATATTTTATTAAAGTCACATCTTGAGGATCCTCTAAATTGGATCCTGTGAAATTTGTGAAAATTCTGAATTTCATAAATGTTTCATTCCTGTATCAGTATCCATCTTGGCAGCCATTGGTCAAATGTGCTGACAGTTCAACAGCTTTCACTGTTTCTGTGAACTGCTTTTGCTGCAGCCGTACAAGGAATTGTCCATCACTCCTCCAAAGGATTACCTTCTTTACTCCTGTGTTTCAGCATTGTCTTGATGAGTAAGTGCTAACAGAGCAATTAAAATACATGCAATACTATGCTTTCATGGATTTGAGACATGCATTTCCCATGATCCCAAATTTCTAAGCAGCATAAAGATTCAGCCACTCAGCTCTCATTAATGTCAATGAGTCAAAGGACACGTAACATTTTGGCAATCTTATCCCAAATAGCTCCAGGATAAATTTTATGCATGGAAGCTTCTCAGGTGATTTTTAGACCAGGATAATCTTTGTCTGTAAAAAAAAAAAAAATAAAAATCATTCCTTGCTTCATATCTGATTTAATGAGACACAACATAGGTTCATTTAATTGCCTGTCTGACAGCTAATTGACTCTTCAACATAACAAGGCACAATTTCAAGTAATAGATGTTAGAACAACCTTTGATTGCCTTTTGGCCTGACTCATATCCCAAAGGACCCCTGAGCTCTAATGGGTTGGGTGAAGACTTCTGGGTGAAACCCTTATAGAGGACATGGGTCTACTGAGGAAAGCTCTGTGGAGGGCGGAAACCAGAGGAGGATGGGAGAGATCCATAAGAAGCTGCCAGGAGTATAATCCAGCGTCTGTAAATGTTCAAAGTCTAATACTACACCAGTGAAATCAATAGGATTTTCTCCAGATGAATAATAGCCAGTCCAATGATGTTATTATGCTGATTAAGGGAATAGTCCTAGGAAACAGAGTCAAAAGGATTGCTTGCATCAGTGCACTAACACTGATGTTTTCAAATACAACAGCTATGAAAAGTTCCAGTAAAGCTAATAGTGTCTGGATCTTGTTAATTAAAATTACGATACACAAAAAAATCTCACAAAAGGATTTCAGTAAAAAGAAAGTACATGATATCTAAAATGAGCTTTCTCACACCTCCTTGTAACACTTGCACACACTCTGCCCTGTATAAACCACAAACTTTCTTGCTTGTGTAACCATAAATATTTTTTTTTACATTTGGGATGGTGTTTTCTAATTTTCAAATCCTGCACTGAACTTCAGTAAACCACTTGTTGAACCTTACTCACTTACTGCCTCCATGAAGTTCAGAGGTAGATCAGAGCATCTCCAATTTCTGAGGAAATTGGGTTTGATATTCTGGTTTTGTGAAACCTTGTGGAGATGAACCAAAGCCACAAGTGTCAGCCTGCATCTATTTCCCCCAAAGTTCAAAGAGATTCAGATCTGCTGCCTAGAACACGTCTGCTCAAAATCCAGGCTGGTCTTTTATTCGTATCACACCCCATAAATGTTAGTCACAGCGGCAATTTCAATGTACTTAAGTTATGTATAATTGGTTCCTAAAGCTGCCTGCCACTGAAAACAAGCGTATTAAATTCAGACTTACAAAATTCCTTATGTCCAATCCCCATTTAGGTGTGGGTTTGTTTTTTTCTTTCCCTTAGAAGGAGTGCTGATGTTGGTTTCCTTTCCAGCATAGCTAATAAAGAAAAAACATTTTTAAAAGTCCAGGTCATTAAGCTGTCAGGAAATCTATAAGAGGCATCTCTTCTTGTAGACCAGATTTAAGAAGAATTAAAACTGAAACCTTCATAATGACTTTTTAAGTCTCTGAGTAGTTTTAAAAAAAAAAAAAAAAAGACAAGAAAAAAGAGAGTGCAGGGAAGCATTTTTTTCTCAGGCATCAGTACGAAAACTAACATATTTTGCACCACTGTGTGCAGTACTGTAGTTATAAAAACCAAAAATCAAGTCATGGAAGACAGTAAAACTACCACAAAACCTTATCAGAACAAATGCTCTACATGCTTAGTAAAAAATGTATTAATCTAATCTCATCTCACAGGAGCTGTCACTGTTACAACTAACCCTAGAGCTGTAAAAGGAGCTGTAAAATGGATTTGATTCTAGAATATTACAAGTTCTGTCATTATGGGTAAGATTAACAACCTAGCCTGGTGGAGGTCTACTGCTCTTAGTGATGCAAGGATGTCTAGGACAAGAAACGGCTTTGTAATTATAGCTGTCTTAGTGGAAATAAAAGGGCAAAAGGGAGCACATCGAAATAATTATGGGTAATAAAGAGACGAATGCTCTGAGCAAGGTAGTAGTGAAATAATTTCATGGGGACAGGTTATAGAAAGGATTATGTCCAAAGTAAGTTAGCGGTTTTCATTCTGGAATAAAGTTATAACGTATTTCTGTATGGCTGAACGATACGCTAGAGCATTGCACGATCTGTGAGACTCCTCTTCAGAGCTTTTAGCAGCATTATTGTACAGGCTCCTGTATACGTTCTGTTGTCATCCATGCCTTTGGGATGTAAACACCAAAGTACCCGTGTGTGAAGACAATGGACAGTGCATCACATGCTGGGACTTCAGGAGAAAAGTTATTTTCTGCCCAGTTTCTTTGCAGGCTGAAGCCTGGTGTACGTTGTATATAGTGTTGTATGTTGTGTGTACATTGCATATAGGACACTTCCTGACATTGGAATTGATTTTACATACATCAGATTCTTCAGTATTAGTCATCTATTTTTGTAGGTCTACTATGGATAGCTTTCAACCAAGTGGCTGAGTACATAGCTCTTCCTTCCTTCATTTACAGTGGTGTAAATCGGGAATGCAGGTCTGGAAAGCCAGTTTAGGCAGTTGGCAAATGGGGCTCTAATTAAGTAGACACTGGATTCCCAGCCTTGAACTGGCACCCCCGAAACAGGTGGGAATTTCTTTGACTTCAGCAGCAGCAAGGGCATCGCTGTGCTGGTTTTCGGTGGGCATTGTCATGGATCACAGGGACGTCAGCTGGGGCGTGGGAACTACCTCTGTTAAACAGTAGCCTCTGTAACCTACATTGCATTCCCCAAACCCACTGTTCTGCTTCCAGTTACGCACTGTGCAGCACATTGACTGCCACAGGTGTGTTCAGCACTATCATGAGAACGCACTGTGCAACTGGGATGTAACATGTTGGGATGCTTTCAAGGGCCAGCCTCCATTCAGCTACTCATGGGAAGGACCAGGACAGGGAGGCAGGGCCCGAGGGTGAAATGGTTTTGGGGAGGAAAGAGGCAGTGAGAGGTTGGATTGGCCACAGTGTGGAGGAAGCGGAGGGAACAGGGAACGCACAAGGCAAAGAACGGGATCAAGAACCAGAGGCAGAGGATTTCAGAACTGGGTTTTGTATGTGTTGGCATTGCAGAAAGAACAAAGCTGCAAACCAACAGAAAGTGTGGAAAACACTTCTTTTTTTTTTTTCCTGTACCGAGTGGTTTGAAAGTACAACCCAAAATTCACAGTCTGAGTTGTCATTGCATTTCTTTAACCTTGTTTCTTCAGCTCCTGTTAGGGAGACCTGTTAGAAACCTCATAGGAAGAGAGAGCAGACGACAGTGCAACTTAGAACTCTACTATTAATTAAACAGTGCTACAACTTAATGAAGCTTGTGGATGTTTTACCAAAGTTTCATTTTCTCGTTTGCACTATACTGGAAAGACAGGGAGGAGTAGGATTAAATACGGAACACTATATTACCTCCTCTTAACCATACAAATGACATTGATATTAGGCCTTTTCCTCTAATTGCGTTTTTGCTTCTTCCTTCAGAAACAAAAATGTCTTGATAAAATGAAACTGATCCTTAAGAAACAGAATTTTCCTAAGAAATACAGTGTTTTTTTCCTTTTGCTGGCTTGTGTTCATCAGGGGTTAGGTCAGTGTGGTTGGTGTGATAATGTAGTTCATTTGTCTCCATACACTTGCGTACTTACACATAAGTTATGACTGCAGAAGCCACAAGTGTGTGGTGGGATGGAAAAACATATTCGCCTTAAGTCTGCCAGGATCAGGTCCAATGATGGAGTTTGGTTTTGCTTTTGAAGATTAAGAGACGATAGTACATGTGAGAACATAGACACATTCCCACTTTAAGATGCCCAAATCATAACGGGGAAGCCTGGGGAGAGGTTCTTCTAAGACACGTCCCCAGGTCATGTCTCTTTGAAATGGCAATTCTCATCTAAGCATCTGGTATTGCCTCAAAACACAGTAAGGCTTTGTGAACATAAGACAGATCTAGGCCTCATTGGCTTCAGTGAACTTTGTCCCTGGCTTCCACAAGTCTGGGTTAGCCTTTAAACAGCAAGTTTATTAATAGAGAAAGCCTGTTACTTTAAAATGACTCCTTAGGGGACCACATTTGATTTTCAGTTTTCTTTAGACCAGCCAACACTACAAATAGTTGGGGAAACACAGGAATGTTAGGAGTGAAACAGAGCAAGAAAAGACAATTGTAGGCACAAAAATCTGTTGCTGGAGAGAAAGCGTGATTTTTCTCATGCATGTTGTTTTGTCACAAAAGACCAGAGAGAGAGAGAGAATATTGGGGTGAATCTGTATCTCAAAGCAGTGACTACTGGGAAGAGTTAATAACATTTTTGCTGTCACTTGTTTCTGCAGTCCATTCAGTTTGGTGTCTGGTAACAGGGCTATGATCTCTAAGAGCTTGCAATCATTACATCTGAGTTCAGCTTCCCAATCTGTATTGGTGTTAACAGGGATCATGCAGCTTAAGAGCTGAGGCAGCATTTTAGAAACGAAGGAGCGTTGGATCGCTGATGCATCCCTTGCCAGTTCTCAACGGTAAGTTGTTATGTTTTTAATTGTCAGCTGTGGCACCACTGCCGCTGGAGGTTTGTCATGGCACTGGAATCAGGATGGACCACAAACTCAGTCATAGTTGTTGATCTGCCAGACCCAAGAACAGAAAGAAAATGTGACATCTGAATACCAAGAAAACATGGGAATTAAGGAGAAACCTAGGAATTCTGCATGCATAGTATGTAATACAACATAGGATTCATTTCTGCAGTGAAATAACTCCTTCTGTGATCTCAGGTTCATAATTCTTTATGCCAAAGTAAATAATTTTCATTAATAGATTGGGGTTTTGTTTGTTTGTGGGGAAGAATATTTATCTTTGGGCACAAGAAATGCATATGTCTTGACATGAGATGTGGATGAAAGACAGGAGAAAAAAAATACAGTTAAATTCTAATACCATAGGTCTTAGACTAACTACTGCTAGGTCCCTTCGTTGCATGAGAAGCTCCAGCAAGTATTAGTATGCACCAAGGGTTTTTCAGATATAGTGAAAACACTAATGCTGCGCTGCTGTGGTAATTTACACACAGTATATGGTGTAATGGACTTTGATTATGTATACACCTAATTCCCTCCCTGTGATGGACTGTGATCTGATCTACATTCATAATCCTTTTGTAATGCAGTGTGTGGTTGCTGAAGGTTAATTGATAGTAATTGACTAATAAAGTATTTTGCTATTGGAAACAGGTGGCACTCCTTTGGAACAAAGATGGTACAGAAGAATCTGAAAACAGTGAAGCAAAGATATGGTTTCTAACTGGAGAAAGGTGATTTAAAGTGTATCCTCAGTGGCAACTTGTAATTGTAAAGAGGGAAAGCACATCTTCAGAAATGTAGATGGCTTGGTTTTTTTCTGCAGACCTTTTCAAGGCACAGGTTGTGTAAAGGACAATATTGTCTGAGAAAGAAATGCCACTAGTGACCACAAAAATGCAGAAAAGTAGTGGGGACTAACTTAAATTGATATTAAAGAAATGAAATGAGCCTACGGTATGTATAAATGACATCAATTAATTGTTCTGTTTCTTTCTTCCATTGCTACCCTGTCAGTATGCTGTGTATGCAAATTGTAGTATTATCAGAGAAAAAGAGTGTATGTCCAATGAACATGTTCGGTCTGGCTCTTGCATTGCTGTAGACAAAGGTAGTGGTGACATTTAAAGCAACCCTATCTAAAACACAATGAACACATAATTGTATCTTATCACCCTCAGCATCAGTTTCTTAACCCTCTGCTTAATGTTTTAAGCTGTGAGGTTTATTTTAGAATCAGGTGCACAATTAGGCTGAGCATGTGATTATTGTAGCAAAGTGATTTGTGTGTGCTAGCCAAATTACTTTAAACCCTTAGTGCTTTTATTCATTGGATTAATGTTTGGTGTTGAATAATTATAAGGATATACTTCTCTTTTTTATATCATGCCCTCAAACTCTTTAGATTTCTGTTTTTGTGATACTTTGTATCTTTGACCGTACTTAAAGTACACTGGTTAGATGACTTTAATTTATTAGAAACATTGATACAAACTTCAGCATTACATGTATGTTTACAAGCGATTAATTCCTATTTTGTGACTATAAACAACTTTTGATTTTTAAACCAAATAATAGTAATTTGAATAATTTAAAATCTTAATCCTAATTACCACAGAGTCAGGAGACCATGTCTCTATACAAGACAAAAGATACAAATTAAAGAAGGCAGACCAGTAAAATACTATTTTTATATTTGTGAGCTTTTTGTAACTCCTTCAGAGGACCTCACAGGATTGGTTCTTGAAAATATTCTCTGTAAAACATTTTAAAGCTTCAGTGCCAGTGCTTACAATTTTCCATGTAAGACACAAGGTTTAACTTTCATAGGAAAGTAATCAGCCACTCTTCAGCTGTGGTCCAAAGATGGACATTTGCATTGGAAACAATTTTGGGTTTACATGCTGGAAAAGAAATAGCTAAAATCACTAGGGATCAGTATCTATGCATAGGCACGCAACGCAGACTGGCTGAGACTCTTAAGAGAGTGCTTTGGGGAGATGGGAGTTTAATGTGGAAGATCGTGGTACTGCTGCTTCTCGTCTCAGCCCATCACTGGCAAAGGATTTCTAAAGGCTACTGTGCCTTTGCTAGGACCAGCATGGTCTTCCCCTGCCCAGAACAGAGATACAGGAAACAATTCTTGAATTAAACCCTCAACACAAAGCCAATCATATCACAAATAGAGATCCATCAAATATATTATGCATGGGCTAATTAAACTGTGACCTGGAATTAACATGCAGAGGACTGGAGTATATCACATGCTGTATACTATCCATGAGTGGTATACAAGGGCAAATATTACTAGAGTAGCACCATGTTAATCTTATTAATTCATACCTTGTTTAACTAAGGGAAGGGCCTCTGCTCCAGAAGCAGGTGCAGTTCCATCAAAATCCATGTGTATAACCGGTGAAGTATCTTGCGGTCACTGGGATATTAAAATTTTGACAGTTCATATTTTTAACATCATTGGCATCTGAGCAATTGATATTTAAGGTTTTACTTATGGGACAATTAAAACACCCCCTGTCTTGAGGAACCAGGTTGTATACAAAATTTAGAGTTCTCCACAGGAAAATGCACAACCCTTTTGTACAACAGGCAATGTTACCGTAACGCTGTTGTTGTGCCAAGGGGTTTTTGGCTAGGATTCAACCTGGAGTGGTGGTCAGGAGCTACTGCGCTAGCACAGACCCCGTTGTATCCGTGCAGTCCCGGCAAGCACAGAGTTTTGGTCTGTCTGCACAAACAGAGCCTCATCTGGAAGGGCACATGATTTTTCTCCCAACAGATCAGGATGTCAGGATGCAAGGAGCCTGTGCATAGAACAAGAGGGGTGACCTTGTGTTTCTCTACCTGTCGCTGACCTGCTCTCTGCAGACACCCCAGAAATGCTCTTCGGGTGGAGCTGTGCCAGTCATGCAGCTCTGACTGAAACCGATTCCTCTCCGGTAAGTGGGTAGCAGCACTGACATTTAGACAATTTGTTTTTAGATAACTTGGCCTTATCTAATTCATTCTAGGCTGTCTGACATTTTTTATTGCAAGCATTACTTCCATTATTTTTTTCTCTGGGTTTTGGGTTGCAAGAAATATCTGTAATACTCAAAGACTTTTCAAAGCAGAAATTTGCAAACAAACTGTGAATGGGTCCTAACACCATGGGCCTCTGTAAGTAACTGAACACCTAATCACTCCAAATAAAACTAATTGCTACTAAGCAATACTATACTGAAATATCACACTGTCATAAATTGATGTATAAACTTTGGTAGTGCCAACAACAGCTGCTTTATTAGAGTTATTGTGACCATCTATGAAGGCTCAATGTCTAAACCCTCTTCGTGGATCATTTTTCCCTGGTCAATCCAGTGAAAAATCTCTGTCCTAGCATGCAGCAAGTGCTTTGTTTTTTAAAAAATGTAGGAGCATTTTAATTTCTTTTCCACATGTCCAGATTTCTTTAGGGAAATGCTTCAAATATGGACTGTTTCAAGAGCTCTCTGGCCTTCCTGGTTCATATGGGGTAGACAAACTGAGCGAACAGCATCTTGATAAACTGTTGATTAGTTCTAACTCCGGAAAAAACAGACATGCTTTAGTGAAAATTTAAACTTTTCTTGAAACATAGAAAAGTTGGAAGTTTTTGAGTGACGAGTCTGATATCTCATTTTGCAGCTGCTGCTTTTGCATTGAAGCCTGGCATCTGATAGAAAAATCTTACCCAGTGCCCTGAGATTGTTGAGTGGGTTCAGCCCCGTTTTGTCTTCAATCTGCTTCAATCATGCCTGCCTCTGGTGCTTTCATTGCTCAAATCCCTCTGTGTAAATTTTCAAGTTTCTAATATCCTTTGCTTCGCGTCTCAGGTCTCTAAGCAAACCTGGCCATTTGTTTTTTTTTATATTTCTAATCTTTTGTAGTGCAAAGATTAAAGATGATATCTTGTGCGTTTTTTTGACTGTACTACACCTTTTTTTTGCTTATAACAGAGCCAGCATGAAAAAGAAAGTTTCCTGCTTCTGACACTGCTTAGAAACTCCCTGAGAGAGGCATTGGTGACTGTTTCAGGTCAGTTTTTTCAAATTCTCCATTAGGACTTCATTTTCAGAACATACCTGTGCAATTTCTGACTTGTAGCTGCAGTGGGGGCTGCTGCTGGTGAGCACAACAGCAAAGACGACTCTGGGCAAATTCAGTGAGGAAATTAATTACGGACCTACCTGGGTTGCATTCTGTGACCTGGAAATGGCATCCATCCACACTTTATTAATAAACTCTTCACGAGCCCTAATTTGCTTTGCCTTTGTTCTCTGCTGTTCTGGTGTAAATCAAATAAATAAGCATCGAAAGGTGGGAGCTAATGTTCCCAGGTCTCCGCTGACTTGGCCACATGAAGTCGGATATGTGAGCTGTGAACCAGGACCACTGTGTCTGCCACGCTGATTGTGTCGTGATGCTGAACTAGGTCTCGCCGCCTTCATCTCCTGCTTCAGTTTGTTTGACAGCCTCACGAATTGGTGGGTTTGTTTGTTTGTTTGTTCTTGCTTTTTAGCACTGTGCTTCTTCTAGTGAGGTAAATAACAGGGAGGCCTGCGATAAATTTCACACATCTCCAGCGTGATTGTGGAGGCCTATGGTCAATTCTCCATCTTAAGGTATTTATTGGCACTTATTCTTGGGTAAACCAGATGCCGCTCTTAGGTGTCATCATAACCTTTCCGCCAAAAAAATAACCTCATTTTCCGTCCATATTGTTTCTAGTCTATTGGAACACTCAGCTCCTCAGAAGTCAGTTTGAAAACTTGCAGTATTTTGGTGAATTTTTTAATCTATTTGTGTTTGAAGTTGCTGTGTTCCATACTACCGCCCTGTTTCTGTCCTGGACACTTCAAGTCTGTTAGGATCTCTTGTAAAGGGAGAAAGTGTGGAGGAGGACATTGGTTTAGGCAATTAAAACTCGTGGTTTCATAAGATCAGTGGATTCTGAGGTATCCTTTTTCCAAGGTATTTTCAGGGGGCTTACAGGGTAACATCGAGATAATGATGGTGGAAATAATGTAGTTGTCAAGAACTGCAGATATGCCTGACTCCTCTCATGTTATTAGGAGATTCTTTCTTTTTATCTCTTCTCTTTTTTTCACCCATCTTCCCCCCTGAAATATTCTTATCCAATAAATGCCCAAACATGTAATTTTAGATTGCGGGCTTTTGGTATGTGAGCATGCACTAGTGGTAGGGTTTCTGTATAATGACTTGATAAACCTGTCAGGATTTTACTAGCAATGCATAATAAATATGGTTATTATAGAAGATATCCCTTTTCCAACAGTGGCTATTGGATCTTTAGCAGGTTAGGAATCTTAATTCTTCTGTAATTCTCTTTCTCTCTTTTCTCCTCACCTTTTCTCTTCCTCTTGATTGATTAAGGACTTCAATAGATTGTAGTATCATATCTTTCAGTCTTTGGGTAGGAAAAAACACTGATGGTAGATGTGTAGTTTCTTGTAAACACCGATTTTATTTCTATTTTCCATAAAATTATTTAAATCACACACGTTGTGAGCTGCTCAGAATGCAGTTCATTAATTTAAAATTGCCATTAATTAATCCAGTTTGTTGTTATATTACATCACCTCATCAAAAGCATCAGTCCAAACCTATACCTTCCCCTTCAGCTGCTCTTGTTTCCCTGAGGAAATGCAACGCTGTAGAAGACTTCTGGAAGCTGCTTGTGCATTCTTCCAAATGTCTCTAATGATGTGGTGGGGGGGATCGGGTAGAAAGCCACAAGCCCTTTACGCCAAAGACCTCCGATAACCCAAGAGCACACATTTCCTGAAAGCCTCTGCTGCAGTAATCTTCTAAAGAGGATTATGCATTTTAAACAGCCAATTAGGTGCGATTAGGAAGAAAACCTCAAACCATCCCAATGATGGGAGAGAAGGAATGCAGGCAAACTGACAGCTGTTCAGTGGATCAACAAAGCACCATAAATGGTCAAGAAGTTACAAGCAAAGGGAAAAGAATGGGCCCGTAAAGGGAGAGGAAGAAATGACTGGTTTAAGGTCACAGCTTCGAACTGGTAGCAGAAGCCCGCTAACCTCGGTCCCACACCAGAGCATTAAACTCTCCTGCCTTCTCTGAAATCACAGGAAAATGCCTGCTTTGCAGGGAGAAAGGAATTATTTACTGCTGAGAGCTATGTTTTAAGTAACACAGGAGCAATCACAAAATACATACTTTTAAAATTTTTTCCTGCCCTTTCAACTATGTCTTTTGTACTGTTTCTTTTAAGTGTTTCTTTTATGCAGCTATATGAAAGTTGCAAAATACTGTGCCCAGAGAGCAAAATTTTGCAGCTCCTGCTTCTTCCCTTTATCACTATACAGCAACCCACATACAAAGGGAGATTCTTCCTTGCCTTTTATAGCTATCACTTACCATTTGAACATTCAAATGGGAACCTGTAAGTCTGTTTATCAAGTACTACTTGAAGTTTTCATGTTAAAAGGCAAGGTTTCCTTTTTTTTCTGATTAATTTCTGGATAGAGAACAAAGCTGAAATTATATCTGTGCATAGCTTCAGATGGTCCTTTCAATAATTGAACTGAGTATCTAAAGAATGGCACAATTTTTGCAATGAAATATTTTCAGTCTTTTTAATATTGTTTGAGAAGCAGCATGTGGTGATTTTGTTTGGTTCTTTCTTTTTTTTATGGAAGCTAATTTGAGGTTGGGACAGAGACATCATTCTTCCTGTTGCTGTTTGCCTGCTCTGCAAACAGTGGCGATGGCGTCTTTCAGTTTGTCTCTGAGACCTTGGATGTTTCAGTTGCAGCAATATCTCTGTCCTGTGGTATTGCAACTAACCTTTATTTTATCTTCTCATTACAAAAACAAACAAACAAAAAAACCCAAATCCCCAACTTTTGATTTCAGGAATTTGCACAGAAGTGCATGATCTGGTCCTGATACGTAATCTCTTAGAATCGGGTTTCTGCTGGAAGCCAGGGTCCAGAGCTGCTTCTTTTGCAACTTGCTTTTGCTTTGATTTTTTTTTTTTTTAGACAGTTCATGCATCCACAATTTTTGGTGAATTTATGGCTCCTAATTATTACCTGGATATTGCTATTCCTTAAAGGAAGGTGTTGGAAAACTATGGTAACTGTGAACAGACCAAGCTATGCAAAGGTGTTTTTTTTCAGAAGCTTTTGTAGTGAATCATACTGAAATGTACAAAGAAACAAAATCAGGTTCAGTAATTGCCCAGGAGCAAGCTCATGTGTAATAAATAATGTCTTTAATCATTGAAATTTAATTTTCAGAACACGCCGTACTGTTCACCTTTCCATTGAGAAAACTTTAAATTAAATCTGGGTCTCTGCTGAAGTCCTGGTTGACAGATGTGATCCTCTGAAATCCATTCAAGGTACTTTTCTTCTTCTTTTTCTGAGTGAATGTAAGCTTGATTGCTAATGTAGACTTCAATGGCAAACATCCTTTTCTAAATAAATCCCACACTGGATTTCTGTACCTCTCCTCTCTGGCTACGTTTCAACTTACACGATTTTATTACTAAAGTGGCACACATATTGTAAACTGCTAGGATGAAAGCTGAGGTTCTTCAAGCGCAGACTATTGCATCCCAGGGAGTGCGCTAACATTGAATGTACTAAATACCCTCTGTACTGCTTGTCCGTTTCTGAGTGTTCTTTAAACAAGCGAAGATGCAAGTAGGCAATGATACAAGGAGGCAATGGTTTTGCCTCCTTTGCCTTTTGCATCTCCGCAGGTTGGTTTTTGAGTTTGGAGGGGTGCTGGTTGGGCCACAGCCATGCAAACTTCCAGGTGTTGTGTTATAACAGGGATGTAGTCACTTTGGTCTGCTGATTCACGCCACCCTCATCAATATTGTTTTGCCATTGTGCTGTAGATTAGGCCAAAAAGAAATCTAGTTTTTTGCCAGCTCCTGATTAAATCAGGAGAAATTCCACTGAACTAAACACAGTCATTCTGCTTTAGCCACCAAGTGGGATCCAAATCTCACCCATTCTGCCGCTATGGGTTGGCCAAGACCTAACAGTGTAAGCAAAAGACGTGCAACTGAATAACCTTTGCATGCTTGCGAAATAGTCATGAACTGATTATTGTTTTGTAGGAATTATTATATCATTTGTTAATCAACAAGATGAATTTGTTATTCATGTGATTAAATCTTGCCAAACACAAAGAATGTTCTGTTCTTCATAGAACCGGGGTGGCAGACACTTGAGTTTTGGCATTTCTTATTGCTGTGATGGGTTTTCTCTCTTTCTGTGTAGAACAAAAATAGTACATATTGCACATTACCTTACAGCATTAGTTTTCCACAGCACAGCAAGGAAAGCATTTATGATCTCTTACCAAACAAACGTACAAGGAAAACGAATTGAAAAGGTGCGTGCCAAAAAAATGCAAAATATAGTTAGTAGACTTCTGCACTATGCAGCAGCTATTATTTGAGTTATACATAAATAACAATTTTAATCTTGAATGAAACATAACTGACTTCTGTTTCATTCCGGGCCAATAGATGAGCTCAAGATGTACACAAGTGTGGTGAACCCAAGGGATTTACAGAGCATCATAAAAGCATTTTATTGTGCACTCCAATGCTGTCATCCACAGCTAGCTAACAAATAAGATAGGTTTTTAATATAATCCACCATGTCCCTGCCAGTGCTCCTCGCCTGTTACGTCATCTTGCTTTGGGCCAAGCGTTTGTTTTCCCCAGATGGCCATCGCAAAGCTGCTGACAGCTCTTCTGACTGAGAAGCTGTAGCACAGCAATCTTCCAATTCATTTAGCACTACTGACAAAGGAAAAGCTGTTGATGTCCCGATGTGAAAGCACTCTATCAGGCATTACATAGTGTCTGTGTTCTCAGCATGTTTGGGGTGTGATAAGTCATAGCACATGCTTTTTGACATCTTCCTGCCTTTCACTGCAGTGTAGGATTTCTCAGAGTTGGAATTCAGGTGGCAGAAAAGATGTAAAAAGCCAAGTGTGACATCATCAGCAACTGGTAGCGGTTGTGGAATCATAAATAATATTTTGTAGACTTGGGTGAAAAATAAATCCTCTGAAAGATGTGCACCACGGTTCTGCTAGCCTAAACTTTTGCCCTCTTGAGCAGCCTGAGTTGTGTGGACTTTTGAAACTGATATCTAGCAGACCTATTAGCATCTAGGGAAGCAGCTCTTCTCCAGCTGCATAAAAAAAGGCTTGCATTAGTCAATAATTATTTTCCATCCTATCCTACTGTATTGATGGAGTATGAGTGAATTATGAAGTTGCTAAGTGCCCTTATTTCTGTCACAGCCTCACTCCCAAGCTAGTGGGATGGGAGGAGGAAAATGCCAAATTACCACTCCACGTGAGAGAGGCTCGGTAGACTGTGGGACGTGGCGTGAGGTTGCTCTGCCTTGTGCGTGGGATGGCTGGGGCGGCAGCAGTCATGCCTACTAGGATACATCCCGGGCCTCACCTTCCTATGGGGGGCAGCTGAAGCAATCTGCTTCCTTTTATGAAAATTAGATGCAGCTGTCAGGCTCCTGGCAGCCTGTTAATGCAGCCTTTGCTTAGAGAGAGTCTGGATGCCTCCGCTTTAGCATTTTGCTGCCAATATTTATTTTATAACATAATTGGTTTTTTAAAACAATATATATGTTAAATAATTTTCTTTAGGGTACCACAGTCAACTCTTTAAAAAGTTGAAATAAGTGCAGGGCAGTTTTTTTCTCTAATTTGTTCAGATACATGAATGTACTGATGGTGATTTTAATTAATATTAAATTATTCTATTTGTCCTCTGTTACTGGCTGATTGAGCAGGAAATATCCAAGTCTGTTCAGGTGCCTCACAAAAGGTCAAAGAGTCACTCTGGCACAAGAAGTGAGTGGTTCTCCCCCTGGTAATCTGCCCACCACAGTCATTAGTTAGTTTAAACTGTGGCCATCAGTGCCTGTAGCGGCTCCGAGTAAGTGCGATTATTTCAACTGTGTTATTTCAAGTGGGATGAATCTCAGTGCCTGAGTTCAAATTGGGTTTAAAACATAAAACAAAAATGTAAAAATCAAGTAACCCTTCCACTTCCTGCTTCTCCAGCTTCCAAAATATTCCCAGTTTCTCCAGCTCTCCAGCTAATGCTTCCATGGCTGAAACTGAAAGACCCTTGAAAACGACTTTATTTCACTCCAGACTCTGTCATGGTGGACCTAGCATGCCTTCTAGTTGTCAGGTAAAAGGGCTGGTAAACCTGTAGTATAGGCAGCAGCCCTAGGTCTTTCTTCCTAATGCTGCTTTTGCCTCTGCTCTTCCAAGAGTAGGGTTTTTGTATTACAGTTTGTCCTTTTTTGAGGAGAATGGTTAGGATGATGGTACGAAAAAATAAAATAAAATGTGATGTAGTAAACAAGAGATGCTGACTGCCTGGATGACTACACTAAGACCATTACAGGGTCCAAAAGAAGATTAACTAACAAAAAATTCTGTCTATGTCAGTGATGAAGCATGAAATGTAACCCCACATATTTCTCTCCAGGTCTGTCTGTATCTGCTAAATATCCCTTTTTTTTTCTTCTGTTTTGTTTTCCTTCTGTTCTGTTCTATTCTTGTAATTTGGGTGTTGGGGCTGTCTTGTATATTTATCACTCAAATTCACCTTAAAAGTCAGGGCAGGCCATTCTTAGAAGCATTTATTTGTCAACATATTCTCGCTCGTCTCTCCAATTGTCTCTTACAGGGCAGTCAATAGGAGAACAGTTTGCCATACTGGTTGTATGAAATGGGAGCTTCAACATAGTAACCCAAAGAAAGCCCACAGCATAGTTGTAGACAGGCAAATTGTAAAAAAAAGGATCAAGTTTTGAAATGAAAGAGTTCAGCTGAAAACATTTTTTTTTCCTTTTTGCTTCCAAACTTGATTTATGGAAATGTATGAGCAAATCACTTGCACAAACAGAACTGCTTCATGTTGAACACATTGTATTTTTAGACTATGTTTCTAAAGAAGTGTGTGTGTTCCTGAAATGCATAAGCCAGCCAGCAATCAGTACTTACAGCATTAGGTGATGGAGACCTCTTTCTTCCAGTTGAGGGGCTGCTGCAAAAGATCTCAGCAGAAGTTTTTCAGGAAACGAGGGGAAGACATATGCATGGTTTTCCTTAATCTAATGAAGTTCCCAATTTAGAATAGCAACACGTACTTGGTTATTAATTCCTCTCACATGACATAAAATGCAGTGTAGCATCTTGGCCGAAAAAGTGTGGGCATCAGATGTTACCTTGCAAAGTTCTTACTAATGTAAGATTGAAAATGTTTCTATTCATAAAAACTTACTAAAAGTAGAATTGTTTTGTAAGTGTAACCCTCTGGGAGATAAAGGTTAGATTGTTTGTAATGTAAACTCTTTTACCTGATGGCTTATATAAATGCATTGCAGGGAACAGCTGAAGTGTTACGCATAGCATTTGGTTTCCAAGATTGGCAGATACTACCTGAAATGCACAACGTTACATGAATATCATCTTTTGCTCCTAAGTTTTGAATTTTGAAACGTCTGTTATTCCTGGGTGGTCACTGTGGAGATAGCTTCAAGCATACAAAATATAAAAAGTATGCATGAAATATGCCAGTATATTAAATTAACATCCTGCAAAAGCTCCCTTTTTAAAATCCAGATGCTTATATTGCTTTTGACAGACTCTAGGCGGTAAAGTTTTAACTTTAAAGAAGGGGCTTTCTGTTTCTGTTTTCAAGTTAAAAATAATGAAAGGAAAACACACTGAAATTCCCACATTATTAAATAAAACATTTAAGTGGCATGGGGCCAATCATTGTCACGCCATGAACAAATGCCTTACGGTAATATGTTCCATAACTGTTTGCTAAAAACTACCAATTTTAACACATTTGCACATGATTAGACACAATAAAAAGTTACTTATTGAAGCCAGTGCCACAGTAGTGTTACTTAGGCCCAGGGGGAGGGAAACTGGAAGGAGAGGGGTGGTGTGAAATGGGTTCCATGCTGTGAAAACAGACCTTCACAAGAGTCCCCCAGTGATGGGCTTGGCTCTCATGGCCAGGAGTTCACGGGGCCACCCCCGCACCAGGGAGCAGGGCTGGGCGGACATGTAAGGGGGAAGACTTGGCGACATGATGGGCTCGAGCAGCAGCTACCCAAGAACAAATGTTGTTTTGAAACGCCCTTTGTCACCCGGGGACCAGTCCACCAAAAAGGGCGCATTTCAAAATGGTTGGGCTGTAATGTTTTTCTTGGAAGATTTCTGGGCGTTTTCCTCTTTTTCTTAATAATCAAGGAAAAAGCTTCACAGGTCTGTGTTTGTAGCTGCCAACACATTAGCATGTGTTTTTCTCACTGAACCTGATCAACTGGAATGCAACCAACAAGAAATGGGTATCTCTGTCATAATGGAAGAAGTTTGGCTTTGCTGCTTATGCTTTGCTGACTGAAGTAGTGGCATAGTATTTTCATTATTTCACAGTAGTTTATTCAAAGCGTAATTCTGCATAAATATTCATTTAGATTTCAAATATCTTTGCTGAAGGAAATAATAAAATTTAGACCAGGCAATACCTTTGTATCAGCCTCACAGACCACTTCAATTTTGGTTTTCTTTTTCTCTTTCAGGGCCTTTGGATTAAGAACCCCCGGATATGCTTCAGTTTTTCAGAAAGCGTGCCACTTCACATCCTCTGCATTCATGTGAGAAGAGTTATCAAAACGGGCCTGAATTAATTAAAAGTAAGTGTAATCTCCACAAACATGTGAGAGCCAGTAAGAAAAAAAAAATCTGCAGGGGAAAATTCTGAGTATAAGTTAATGGTAACATTAGCAGAGATAATTTTTGCTTTGCAGCATCTGCACATTTGGATTCACGAGGGAGTTTCTGGCTACTTGGGATTTTACACATCTATCAGCTATTGTAAATCTGAGAAGCCCATGGAAACATTATATGACTCTGAGATGCACCCTTGAGGGTTTTGGACCCATAAAGTAATTTATGCATTGCAATAAGGGATAAACATTTGCTTTCAAAGGAGAACCCCCCGAACCTTCCCCTCCTGCGGGGACTGAATCAAATTCAGAAGATACCCAGGGTTATGAAATATTTCATTGTGACCTTCTTACCTCCAGAAGGTGATGGGGCTTTCCATCCCAGCTGCCTGCTGCTCCCACTGGCTGTAGTTTTCTCCCTGTCCCTAGCGTACATGTTATTTAAAGTAGTCAAAACACCACACTGAACAAGCTCCTGGGGAGCAGAGGCGGGCGTGATGCCTGCAGACTGTGGCAAGAGCAAACACAAATAAGTTCTAGCGCATGTTGCTTGTGCCAGCCGGTACAATGAGTCACCTGCAGAGCGCTGTTTGCATGCTCCCCCTCCTCACCAAACGTGCTACAGGATTCGGGACTGGCAGTTTCTCCAGTGCTCCCATGGTGCATAAGATAAGGTGCCCCTGTAAACAAAATCCTCTTGCCAAGCCCTGGGGACTGATAGCATGAGTGCTACTACTGATCTCTCTTACTGCATAGGGGGAATTACCTGTTCAGCAGTGATGCTCTTCTGGCCTGAGCACGTACAACAGAAAACCCACCACCAACAAAAAGTAAACAGAGCATTAAGATGAAGAAAGATTAAATAAAACAACCCTTCACAGTGCTTCACAGTTTTCTGTGCTGTGAAAAATACTGCCAGTAAGGCAGGAGATGAGCAGGCAACCTGTGCTCTGTCTCCTAAAAAATGTGGTAAGGGCAAGGCAGGTCTTCAGTCTTTACACAACTATTTGCACCCCCTGTTTTACACCACTGTTTTATTTCCATGTAGGAAAAAGATGATTTTTGGATTCATCTGTTTCTTGGGTGGCAGAGGGGCTGAGGAATCAATGTTTGATGTCAGACCCACAAATAGCAGGTGTTTGCTTTCCTGTCACAGGAGCCAGCCTTCATGCAAAGCGCTTGACTGCTAGTGCCTCGTGCGGGGCAGCAGCGTACCCCGCACCAGAACCGCAGCCTGGGTTTCCACAGGGCGCCTTGTGCCCTAGCCAGGAGGGTTTATCCAGGGGCCTTGACACTGAAGAGGAAAGGAATGGATGCTTTCCAAAACTGAGTGTGTGCAAACTCTTTCTCAGCATTAACCTTCCCCTTTCTCTTGTTTTTGTTTCGGTTGGCAGCAGCGAGGAGCGGAAGGAGGGATAACAAACCCGGCTCCTTCCCCTGCTTGCTCCGGCACTGCACTTATTTCATAGCGGGTCACTTAAAATGAAAATGTACCTCCTCCCCCATTGCCCCCGTGACTTTTTTCTCTCAAAAAGTCTTACAAAGCAGGATAGTAGCGTAATCTTCATCTTACAGAAAGGGAGAGAGAGGCAGAGGAAGGAAAACAGTTGTCCTACAAGCCTGCCAGCCTTTCTGTTATGAGGAGCCTCTTTGGCTCCTTAGTCTGAGCATGGCAATGCATAGTGAGGCGTGAATTCAGTGCTGTGTTTTCTGAAAGCTGTTATGAGACCCATACCTGGGAAATACTTTCTTTACAGTTATTTCCCAAAGGTACATATGGGACATTGAAAACTAGAAAGCTCTCCTACCACGAAATGTAGCTGTACACGATGCTAACAGCTGAGGGGCGCTTTGAAGAAGTGTCACCAAAAGGAGTTAACCAACAAAAGTGATCCTGTGTCTTTTCTGGTGCTGCCAGAAAGTGGAGAGAACTCGGTGTATTTTATCCACAGCCCCACTCATCACTTTGGAGAAGTGACTGGACAATGTATTGGAGGTGAAAGATGACATTATTGGATTTGAGCTGCTTACAAGGAACGGCTGTGTTTGTGTGAAAGTGTCATTCAGCTGTATCTTCCTGAGGGGAAAACCCATTCCTGCTGAGGGGACTCTCCCCCAGGCTCAGCAGCTGGCAGTACTCTGAACCTCAAATGGGCCCTTCACAGGTCTTTGGGAAACAGTCTCCTACGCCTGGACCACCTAAAGTTGTCCTGCTGGAAAGGGCTGTCAGGAGTGTCTGCACTCCGTGCTTGCAGTTCCTCAACTCCCCCAGAGGTATGGGGCCAACTCAGCTTAGCAGTAAAAGAAAACAAAGTATTTTATTTGGTCAGGCTAAAGGTCAGATTCAAAACAAAACTCCAGAAGCAAAAACAGGTATGAGTTATAGTCCTGGTAAGCTTATTAAATAGATAACTGTCTTCATGCTTAAGCTTTTTTTTTTTCCTTTTTTTTATTAACCGTAGATACATGCTGGCTTTTAGAAGTGGGACCCAGAACACACAGCAATGCGCACTGGTGAATGCAGCTGCAGCCACATATCTACGGGCGGGATGGACGTGGGTCCCCTCCTGCTGTCGGCAGCTCTCTCAGAGCTTCCCCCTCCACATCCAGTTTCATGTCTCTGGTGTATCAGTGCTGGTTGCTAGTTATCTTTTAGTGGGCTACTGCTCCCACCTGTGAAAGCCAACTGAGGAGGTGTCACATGAGACGAGATGTTGGAATTATAGCATTAAGGTCATTTTGTGATAGGAATGCTGACAGCATTGAAATGTTTGGTATATTAAGAACAGAAAATAAGGAAAATTATCTGAGATTACTATAGTGAGGCATGATCCACTCATATGAAGCACCATCACCCAGATTCCTAGTGACACTAGTGATGATTTTTTGCAAATTTGAAACTTGAAGCTGAGCTCCAACAAGACGCAAGGTAAATGCAGTGTTGACAACGAGCAGAAATACAGGTTATAGTACTATTAATGGCTTTCTGGTTAGAAAATTTGACACAGCCATTGATTCAAGAACTTCCATTGCCAGTTACAATCAATATGACATTTTGGGTTAGCATCAAAACTGTAGCAAAGACTTGCTTGTCAGAGGTGGCTCTTAGCCAGTAATGTTGTTCATGAATATAAGAAGGAGCGGAGCAAAGTACAAGATGGGGTTACAATGGAGTAACTTTATTGCAAGCTATAAGCTGCATTGTTCTTAAAACACATGAAGCAATACACAACAGATTTTAAGCCATTTTCCTGTCTTAGCACTCTTGACTCATTTTGGTGGTTATTGGCATAGGGGATAAGGAGTCCTCCCAATACAAATCAGGAAGTTCATCTATGTTCATCGTGACATCTGAGAGCCAGGTTATTCTTATTTTTCCATGGGTTAAAGGAAGAGAAGCATCCTTCTGTCATCCTTGGATGTTCTGCAAAGATTGGGTACTTTCAGTCAGCATATGAGTCTTTATGGGAAGGATCTTGTCAAAATACTAGAGACTTCCAAAGGATGAGAAGAAGAGAGGCTTTCCTTTTCATTGCATGGGCTCGTAGACTTTCTTTGTGCATAGTGGAAAGTTCTCATGGGGTAAGGTGCTCTGTTGTCCAGAGATAACATAATGTTTAATAGGGAATTGTAGCTGACCCAGCAGTAATTGAAGCATCTGCTGTACTCTGACACTCTCATTTAGGCTACCCTCAAATCTTCAGGTACTCTTAAACGTTTGGCATTTTATTTCACAGGCAGGATTTTCCCAGAAGTTTCATTTTTCCTCTTTTTTTTTTTTTATTTTTAAGGAAAGCTTGAGTAGAGTTTGGAGTGTTGGTCATTTTCTTGTGGCTTTCTTCAAAAACCTCTACAGTCAAAAATAGCTGAAGAGACTAAAATTGCTCATGTGATCGAGAATCACCTTTGATTCAGTAGGACATCAGCTTGCCACTGAGAAGAGATGAATCATGAGCTAAGGAAAATCTCACAGCAGTGATTGTTAACTAATAAGTGTGATGTGAAAGGCAGCTTTTATCCAGGATTTCCATGTGTGACTGTCATTTAGTTACTGCATGAAAAGTACAGAGAAACATGCAATCTCAAATTAGTAGGAACAGCTGGAGTCAGAAGGTTTCTTTTTAAGTAGCAGTACATACTTGACATATATATGTGACAGGTAGGTCTGCTGCCAGGGTTGTGAGGCTTTGTCTGCTGCCTTGAATAATTTTCCCAGCTTGGAAAGGCCATTTGTGTTGCGGTGGAAGAGTGGCTGCCCTGAGACCATCTACCCTGCAGCCTGGGAAACACAACTGCCTTTAAACACCCAGGCTTGTACCTTTGGCTCAGAAGTATCTCTGATTCAGTAGGCTTGAGCTCTTCTGAGCTCAAATTGAAAAAGTCAATAGTATTTTGTAACCTCATTGTAGCTTTACTGAAGCCTCCATTGCCTCTTCTGCTGCCTCCCTGCAAAAATTTCAAATGGTAAATTGCACCTTTATAGACTATATATTAATCTCCCAGTGAATTACTGTTTCTATAATATTCTACAATTATTACTCCTTAGTTCATTTTCTTGATCTTAAGGTAGGGCTCAGTGCTCAGTATAGCCAAATTTATTTGAAACACTTGAAGAAGTTCACCTTGATACTCTCCATCTTTCTGCAACAGCTCATGATAATGAGACCATAGATTATTATAGCTGTACTTGAAGCTCATATATTTCTTCTTCAGTTTTCCCCAAATGCCTGAAGAAACACCAGCTGGTATTAGGTAACTTAGCTTGATTCCTGTTTTCTTATTCATGCTGAGGAACAGCTTAGTGTGGAAATAATTCCTGTTTTTATTAGGATTGTTTGTGAAGTTATAAATCTACAAAACAGCATGCGGCGGGAAACAAAACTGCACTTTGCCTGATCGATGTGCTCTGACATTTCCTCTTTGACACAGTCTGGCCGTACCCTGGGACCTCCGAGGGCCGTCTCGTTCCAGATGTGCCCCCTGACCAGCCTCCATCTCCCTGTTTGGACAAGGCTTAGATACCTTTCCCTCCCCTGTTTCCATGGGAAGGAAACACGGGTGAATAGGCCAAGAGGAAGAGAGCCACGTCATGCTCCAGCTGATCCCTCAGTCCAGGTAATTGGAGCAACACCATCATCAGAGTGTTGTCTGCAGCCCAGGAACAGCCCAAGTCCTGAAATGCCTCTTTACTGAAGTCTGTGGAAATTTCCTAGACTACGCTGTGAGTACAGCTCATGTGTCACAGAACATGTCAAAACCTGGCATTTGTCTTTAAAGGCCTCAGTTCCTGATGGCCATCTCTCAGGTTTCAGCAGTACTGAGCTCTGAGAAGCCATTATGTGATGGGAGTGCTCAAAATTTTTGATCAAGTTATCTTATATTGAATACTCTTAAGAAGAGGCATGTTAAACAGTGGTGGTTTTGGAAAGCTTGGCTCTGTTTCGGGCAGAACTGTCATGCTGTAACCAGACAGTATCAATCATGCTCTACTTTTGGGAGGACTAGTACCCTTAATCTTAGTGGTTGCTTCAGAAGAAGTTTATTTAAGAAGGAGCTTATTTTTCTCCTGTGTTTTCTGCAATATCTGCCTCCTCTCTACTCTGTGTACACAAAGCCTGTGATTACTTTGAGGGAGATTGTCAGAGGGAAGGGGAAGGAACTCAAGCAGGAAAATACTTATGAGGATGACATAGGAGCTTGATTTCCAAATGAACAGCAAAAAACATGAATCAGCTCTGAGGACAAGACTACCGCTGCCTCCATCTTGCTTGCCTGTGAGGACTGTGCCTGCTTCTTCCTCAGCTGACAATGTCTGGTTCTTGATATATCACAAGCCCAGCCCAAGAGCTCCTTTGCTGTGAAA
Source organism: Nipponia nippon (assembly GCF_047370975.1). Lineage (NCBI taxonomy): Eukaryota > Metazoa > Chordata > Aves > Pelecaniformes > Threskiornithidae > Nipponia > Nipponia nippon. The sequence goes on from NW_028262380.1 coordinate 59,277,738, forward strand.
CTCTCCCATCTTCACATCCTGGTTTGTTTTCTGTAAAACAGGATGAAGTGGATAAAAAAAATAAAAAATGTAATCTCCCATCCAGTTTGTCTTAACAAACTGTTTTGAAATATCATTTATCTGGACATGCTCCTGATGTAAGCCAATTAGTTTGAATGTTTCTGAATTTCTTCAGTCTCGATTCTCCATTTTTCAAATTATAAGAATGCTAAGACCACAATTGTAGTCTTTGTGAGAAAAAAAATGCCATAAGAAACTTCTTTCTTTTCCTGCAACTAGACCGTTCAAATTTCTCAATCACCTGTTCTGATCTGATATTGATTTCCTTTAGTATTTCTTCTTCCTCCTTAGGGAAATAAATCTGTTTCTGGTATCTATCAGCCATTCTTCCCTTTGATAAAAAGAATTCATATAATTCTTAAGTAATGCTAAATCTTCTGTCAACAAATTAGTCTTGTCATCAGCCATAAGGGGCCTCATGATCTTCTTGGTGACCTCTTGCTTCTAAAATACTTGAGAAAAAGTCCATGCATAATAGATCCTGGCTATTCCTGTAATGTTTGTACTTTTATTTACAACTTTTTATGGTGTTGTGAAGCAAATTGGATAGATTTTTTTTTCTCAGAACAAAACTGGAAACTTTAAAACATATCCTGTTTGTGCGTATGATGGCAGGGGCTTTAGACAGCAAGTGAATATATGTGTAAGGTTAATTCAATATGTGCAGGTTAATTCAGTAAAATCAATAATTTAGTGGCTAGAGCACTCGTTGGAGATCTATGGGTTGTATGGGATATGGGATCAAGTTTCTGCCTTTGTCCCATTCCAGATAAGTGCCCTAATCACTAGATTATATGATCAGTCTATCTTGTTCTAGTCAAATAATTATTTATCCAAAGTTCATCTCCGGTAGACAGAAATTAGGGTTAATACTTTCTTTTTTTCGTTTTCTTTTTTTCCTTTGATTTCATATATACTAAACTGCTACGCCATACACCATTCAAACTCTCTGTCATGTTTAAAACATGATCTTTTTGCATACAGTATTTTCCTCTCTCTTTTTAATTATTTTTAACATTATTTGTCATTTTTCGCCAATGCATTTTCCATGAAAACGTACTGTTTGCTTCTAGTTAACATTTAACTGGAACTGTCATACCTAATGCTTTAGTAATCTCTGGATGCACTGTATTGGCCTGAAGCTGCTTAAACTCAGGCCTTATGCTGTTGTCAGAGTACTTCTGTCAGGCTTTCCAGATTTTCAGTGGTGTGGGTTTGCAGATTTACCTCTTCATCTTCAATATGTGCCCGGCTGATTCTTAAAAACTCTGTCAAAAATTGCTATCATTTCACAAATTATGAAGGAAAACACAGCTCAATACCATGTGCTCAAAGCTATTGCTTGATTTATTTCTTCCACTTAATATGCCCCAGATTATATCCAGTACTTGAATACTCCCATTTCTTTTTAGTTTTCTGTCTCCTTTCAAAACCATATTAGTTTATTGTTGCCTCCTGCTCAGTTCCATCTACCATTTTACTTCCTTTAACTCAGGTTTTGAACCTTGGTAATTGTAACCAGCCGGTAATGTCTCCTGGGGTTCCTGCCTTGGTAAATTTTCCTTCCATTTGGCACCTGGACACATTCTCCGCCTTGCCCACTCTCTGAAGAGCAGAGATTTGAAAGGGGCAGGACGGGAGAGTAACTACTGCACTTTGCTGTCTCTTGAACTGGAAGTTTTCATGATCAAAATTAAATGCAAAGCAATTGTATTGTGTGATCTGTATACGATATCAGACACAGACCAGAATGAAATTTTCTTGTTAGGCATTGCCTTCTTTCTGAAGTCACCATGTTGGCAGGTTCAGTTTTCCTGAGTTTTGCCCCAAACAAACAATCAGCTTCTGTTGGTGTTAGGTGAACAGGTTGTCTCTTTTATTGTGTGTTCTCTGATGGGATTTCCTCTGGTGAAAATCATAAAGGTTTCCGTGTGGCGGCACTTCTGAAAATGGACACCTTACCTTACTTTACGAATTTCTGCTGTTTCTGCATCTTTTGTTCACCTGAAAACCACTCTAGGGCACAGGACTATTGTCACCATCATATTGACTATACTGAAACATTCATCTGCCTATCTGTATATTATACCTCTTGTGCTTTTTTTAGCTCTAACTACAAGCTTCAACCATATATTTTTTTTTTCTCCTCCTATAAGTAACTAGATGTCAAAAAGCAGGAGTTAAAGAGCTTTGAATTTGATTTTTAATAGTATCATCCATGTTGATTTAAAGCATGTGTAATCATACATCCACCAAGTAACTGGCTTGTATGGGAGCACAAACAATTTCATTAAATAGTATTTCATAGGCTTGCTGCCTGAAAAAAAAAAAAAAATCAATCATTAAATCCAGAATCTGGGAATTTACAATATACTGTTTCAGATATGTTTGAAAGTGTACATTAGTTATAGGTAATAAATGTAAAACATTAATCCTGTCTAATTAACTTTGGCCGTACAGGAAAACTTTCTTATTAAACACTTGTCTTTTCCTGCTGTGATTCTTGGCTGTGATGTCATAAGCATGAATTATGAGCTGGACATGGCAGGGAATTTAGACCAGGAATTTAAATTATCCGAAGAAAATTTTGTTCTCTTTGTCTTTTTTATTCCCCCAGTAGAATACGCCCTGTGATCTCTGGCAACTCAGGCAGGAGTGGGAAGTGCAATCAGGTTCAGGAAATCTGCTGTAGACTGGCCCCTCCATAGCAGAAAAGACCAAAAACCAATGCTTGCCAATGAATGAAGAAAGCTGCCGACGCCGAAAGTGGGAGCGCAGCCTGGAGAGCCAGTAGTACTTACGTAGGCTCTTGTCTTCTCTCCAAGGGTCCTGAGCACATGAGCAAATCAAAACTGACAGCAGGTGTAGTGAAGAGGAGCGTGTCTTCTGCAGTACTGACCACTCTGATGACGCCGGTCAGGATGGAAAACACTGAAAGGGAAGACAGGAGAGGCTGGAAATGCTTGAAAGACCACCTACCATGGCAGAGCCTCTCTCTCCTGAGAGCTCTTTCCATCTGCCCTGTTCTCACGATGAAAAGTTACATGGGACATGGGCAGAGAAAAGCTCAAGACGACATGCAAGCAGGAGACTGGCACTCTTAGCACTGTGCAGAGACTCTGCTCACAGAGATGGCCTTGCAGGCATGTTAGCGGGAGGAAAGGAATTTCCAGACTTGTGGTGGGTTTCAGATGGTGGAAGCTTTCCCCAGTGCAGTGCCTTTTACCAAGCAGCTAAGGATTGCTTACAGAGCAGTCACTGTTACAGGCACAAGAGGGCTGTGGGCTTGTTTCTGAAGGACTTTGGTGGCCAGTACAGATAATGCAGCATCTGCTCAGGTGTAGTCCACGTGGAGGCATGCTAGGACAGCACGCTGGGACAGCACGCTCTGGAGGGTACATATGATTCAGGTGATCCACCAGGAAGCTCATCGAGGCATAGATGTAGTGAAATCTGAGCCAGCAAAAGACAATTTGCCTAATAAAACCCTCTGGAAGAGGTGAGCGCTCACTCGACACAGAACAGTGTTTATATTTTGTTGTTCTAGTCTAGTATAGAGGGTAATTACATTTTGTGGGGTTAACATGTATCAAGGATCTCACTAAAGGTCCAATAACAGTCTTTATAGCTGTCAAGTATATTGACTGAAAACACTGATTGCCATCTCCAGCACTACCAAACCACTTGGGGTCTCCAGTCAAATCATTATGGACAAGGAGTGCAATGATCACAAAATGCCTGGCAGCTTCCCGTTGGAGAAGGGGCATTTTTCCCTTTTTTTCAAGCTGATTACCCTTAGACCTGCGGCTTGGGTATGGACCTGAGGAACTCAGGTTAACAGTTTCTGTCTTGTCCACAACAGAGTTGAGCTCTATGAACATCCTTTCAGAGAAATAGTATTTTGAAACCGTATGAATGTTTACACGGAGCAAAAGGAAGGGGTGCAAACATTGTGAAGGGAGTTTGTGAGTCCCGTGCTGTTGCTTTTTGGAAGGCTGTGCTTGGATTTTGCAGTATTTGCCCTGCTCCCATTATGCTTTAATATCTCAGTGTGGGGAAAATAACTCTGGTGTAGGAATGCAGCACTCAAATGCTCTTTCCTCAACATACACACACACATATATATGTATAAAATAAATGAAACCTTACTTTCTATTAAGGGAAAAGATATTCTTGGCAACTTAAATTGGGAAGTAACTGGGGGAAAATAGCTGTCTTTAAGAAAAGTAAGTAAAGTAGGTGCAGGCGGTGACTTTAAATTGGACATTAAACTAATCCAGGGCTATACTTTAATAAAGGCTAGTGCTGGGAATTCTTATGGATTTTCTAGCTCATTGCTGGGATGACAGAGAAATACAATAAATGTTCTATTACTTACACAAGCTGCTGGTTTTCAGAAAATTAGTCACCAGTGACCTTTTACCCTTTGTCTTGCTCTCTTTCTCAGTAAAAGTACCTGATCAGAATCAAATGCAGCCCTGGTGTATGATGGCATCCCTCCAGGCTGCACAGGGCTACCCTCCATTACTGTGAGTACGACGCTTAGCGTAGCGTAAGACCAGCTTATTTTTCTCATTGTGTAACTGTAAGATGGGGGGGGGGGGGCAGGCAGGAGGGGAGAGGGAAGGGACAGAGGAAGAAAATAATTTTTTCATCATCGGTTATTATTTTTAACTGTAGAAGAAAACAAAGGCACAATTCTACATTTCTTACTAAGTAATGAAACCCGAACCGTGAAACATACCAATCTAACACCTCAGAATTAAAATTTGAGAACCATGATGTGGCTTTGTGATATCCCCAGCCTCACAAAGCATAAACCTTTGTGTTGGTTGATATTTTTTCTTTTCCCCGAGTATCAAAACATGATGTTTATATTCTCTACAATGAGACACAGACTTTTGCTGAGGGGGAGGGGACTATATTACTTGGTGTGTACCAGCCCTTTGGTAGAATTATATTGATTAGTTTTCCAGTTAGCAGTGAGACCTCCTTCTGACCCTATTTTCAGGGTCAGTAGATCATAATGCAGAAGCACTAAGAGACCAGCGGCCTTCCCCATATTGCTTTTTGAAGAGTGTATGGACCAGAAAATCATCATTTTATAGATATAAAATTATATATATAATGTGTGTGTATATATGTATAATCTATATATGTACAAAAAGAGTGGGGCTGGACTCTGCTCTGCAAATGCAGGTATAAGTTATATATCAATTATAATAACATTTTGCTATGAAAAGGAAATACATCCAGCCTCTACTATACAGCTTTAAAACTGAATTTTGTCCTAAGCTGTTGGTTTTTTGAAATAGAAAAGAAATACCTCATGATTCAACACAGTGAGGACAGATGTGTCTTTGTGAAAGAGGAACATGCTTCTATATTTGAAATGGAACTATTTTTCTGAGATCTTTAGTCTGAGAGCTCTCAGACATGAACACGTAAAACAAAGAGCTACAAGCTTGGCCCCATTATAGGCACTCTGAGGATGTCCCATGAGCAATCTGTTGGCTTCCATCTTGTATTGTATGTCAACCATACATACCTCTTATTAAACAAGAAATCATTTGTCAAAACTCGCTGCACTTTTCATATCCAACATTTTCCATGGCAGGTGTATAACAGACAAAGAACAAGGACAACATGAAATACCTAAAGAATGCTTTTAGTTGCTATTTTTAATTGCTATTTGAAGCTTACATTTGAAATCCCTGGTCCTGTAAAAGGATAAGGACTGGAGTCAAGGACTCAAATATCCTCGCCCTAACACCAGGACCTTGCAGAATGCTTTTGAACTCTGGTGCTCCCCGAGCGTGCTGTAACTGTAGGAGACAGCGCTACTGCCCCGGTAAGAGCCAGGCTGCTCTTTTCATATTAAGAAAAAGGAGCTTGACTTCTAGCAGCTGCTGCCTCTGGTTTTCTGTATTTTCTTAATTGAACTACAGACCGCAAGGAGCTAATTAATATATTCCATGTTAATCGTGAAATCGCCATCTGGGGAAATAAATGACTGGAAATAACTCTGGGGAAAAAAAGTGAGGCAACGCGTTACAGGCCACAGAGTCTTGTCTATACCCAGCTGCCCCTAGACTGCAGGGAGTACCTCGGCTTCTCAAGAGACATCATGTGGACAATGCTTTGCCTGCAGCTCTGTTGCTGAAATTTCCTTCTTAGGGTTATCAGCGCTCTGGTCCTGAGACATCTGGTAAAATCGGCTTCCCAGCTATTGTTGCTCACTTTTCCCCCAGCAAAGGCTCAACAGTCTTGCAGAGAACATGCCAACATAGCGTCATGCCTACTGCTTCATATATTCCTGGTTTTCACAAATCTGGACAGTAGCATGTAGAAACCAATTAGTGAATAGACTCTGCTCTTACATTGTTTTTTTTTGTTGTGTTCAGATTTTAGTGTGGTCCAACAGAGATGGTAAAGAGAGTATCCATGCACCATCTCTTTACTTCCTTATCTTGTATTTTGACAGGTCTAAGGTCTGGGCCTCCTATGTGATATGGAGCTCTTAGATTTGAAATTGAGACACGATGCCATATTTATTTCTCATAGCAATATGGCACAGGATTTCAGCATCCTGGTTTATGAACATAGGATGTTAATAAAACCACCCTTAAGTGACAAAGATTATCTTCTCCACTTGTTTCTCTGATGAAACAAAGGCAATTTCTTCTTTCTACTAGTATCTTAACATACCTGGCTTCTTCTGGAAGATTTTCTAGGATTCCTAAAGTTTCCTAGTTTGGCTAAACAATTGCCATCATGGCCTCCTTGCACCTGCGTGCTAGTCAGATCAAATAACTTCCAGAGAGAGTCAGATTCGTAACAGAAGTGAGTTGACTCCGAAGGACTCGGGTGCAGTAGCGAGCAGCTGGTCCTTCTCCAAATATTCTGGAGCACAGGTATCACTGAGCAGGCTGTCATTACATCCAGCATGTGCGCCATCAGTGTTGAAAACAGGCAAACAGCTGCTAGGTGGATAAAAGTGACCATATTCCATGCACACACGCTGCTTCATTTTTTCACCAGCTGGTACTTGAGGGACCCTTCCCTTCCGTGATGGTCGATAGCCCTTAGTGTGTCACAGGGTGCATTTATATGGCCGCAGTCACTTGCAAAAACCCCGTGATTTTCTGATGTGTTCCTCTGCTGCACTTTTCTGATGTGTTCCTCTGCTTCCTTTTCTCTGGAAGGATCATTAATGAAAATATTAATGAAAATGTTAATGAATTTACCCTATTTCCCTCCATGTCTGTTAGCAGTAAGGGATTATTCTGAGCCTGTCCTTGGCATGTTGGCTGCATTCATTCACAAAGTTTTGGTTTAGCATCTCACTCTCCGAGCATTTTTCTTTCTTTCTTTTCCTGTCATGGGCTTGTGAACCATTTGACTAACTGGTCATTCAATTGCTATCGAGTAGTGACCTCTCTGGAGAAAGGTGAGGGGCTCTAGCACCCTGCGCCTTGGGCAAGGTGGCACTTTCCATCCCAGAGCCATGCCAGCTGAGCTCTCCCCACAGCTGGCACAGCTGGGTAGGTGTTTCTGGCTACTGCATCAGAGCGTGTGAAATCAGACATTCATGTGAAGCGCACCTAATAAAAAGGACAAGGCAGCCAATCAGTTTAATAGGCAACTAAATAAGCAAAGTGAGTGGTGTTTCTTACCCTACTTCAGGCCAATTATCTCACTTGACTTCATTTCATCATCCTCTTGTTATGAGCCTTCCTGGAGCTTTGGTTAATTTTGCTAGTAATTTATCTTAAAACCTACCATTGCTTCATTTTTTTCAGTTTCAGCAAAAAATATTCTTCATTAAGGGCCATATGTATGTTAATAAAGCTGTAAAGAAGGAATGTTTCTAACACGCTGAATTATGAAAAGGGCAAAATATTCTTTTTTCCTTTAAGGGAAAATGCATTTTGTTTTCTTTTGCCACTCATCACCCTGAAAAAAGGGGCTGAGGGGGTAATATCCAATCTCCCTTTCTTCCTTTGCCACACCTCTTTTCCCCACTCCCAGGGCAGTTATGATAAATCTGATATATGGGAATGAGACTAGGGAGAACGTGCCCATCAGTAACAGCAGGAAGGCACAAGAAACTTAAAGTGGCCACTCTAGCACTGACTATTTTTCGACTACACGGCAGCTATATAATGCACTATCCCACATCATCTCTTACCTACACAACTGCAGATCAGGACCCTAACAGCATCCCACCACAGGTGTAAGACAAAAATTTAGCCTCAATAACATATTCTTCCTGGTTTCTCTCTCCTGTTCACAGAGGATAATCCAGAGCAGAACTCTAATACTGGATATTTCAGTTGTCTGTTTGGAGGGGTCCCTCCTGCTCCAGCATCTGTACCAGAGACCAGGCTCTCAGGGCAAAAATTGACCTTTTTGATGAATCTTCATGCTGTGGAAATTTAGTATGAAGAGTATTCTTTGTTTCTGCTATTTAGCCTACCACATTTCATTGCTTTAATTCAATTATTGGAATTTAATGATTGCTATCTGAAAGAGTGAGTATAGTTGCTCCTGTGTGAGGACAGGCTTTTTATCATAAATTCCCAGTAACAACTTCTTTCTTCACCTTTCTCTGTTCTCTAACTCTATAGATAATAGAGTGGCAATTATGGTTATTTAGGACCTAAGCCTGAAAACCCTTAATCATGCGGATATTCATTGCTCCCACGGTCTACCTATTTCATTGATCGTGCTAGTTTATTTTTGGTAGGATCAAGTGAACGATTATAAAACAAGTAAAAACCACAGAAAGGTGACAGAGTCAATTTAGAGTACAGAGAAGCACTTAACATCCCGCGCTTCGTGGCTTTTACCCCAAGTAAGAGATACTCAGTCATAATCATTAAAAAGGGTTAGTCCTTCCAAGGCCTGAAATGAGTTTTTTTGACTTCAGAGGTGTTCCCGGCAGTGCCTCACGCTGACTCGTTTGCTGACTGTTTTGCTGGCAAGTGTCGTGGGGCCAGATCCTGCCGGCAGTAGTGCAGGTGGGGACTGCTGCAACCGCCCAGGAGATTTGTTAAATCAGCTGGGCTTATCAAGCGTGGGGTCAGGCTCCTGCTGCTTAACTCCTGCTAGCGACTTTTGTTTTCATTTTTTATCTGGGATTCGTCCCCTCTAGCCCAGGCACTTGCATGCTTCTCCGTGTCAGCGAGGTGGCTTTACCCACTTTTTATTTTGGTCCTCTTGACCTTCTTGGAGAAGATCGAAAGCCCAGACGCCCCTGTCTGATGGAGCCAGCAGAGGCTGGGGTGGGGGGAGCCGACCTCCTGCCAAATCCCGTCTGAGCCTGAGGCAGAGGGAGGGCTTTCCCGCCATCGGAGCTTCTCCTGGCACAGGGAGAGAGGGTACAGGGCTCCGCACGTGTGAGGGGACGCCCTTAGCCCTTCCCAGCGCTACCCTGGGGGAGCAAAACCTTTTCAAATGCGGGTGGGGAAGGCTGGGACCTCTCCTGGGCACCCAAGCAGCTCCAGCCACGGATGCCATGGCTCCGGCCCCTGCTCCACAGGGAGAAGGGGCCCAGCTGGTGGCCCAGAGGGGGACTTGTGGATCTGGCAGCTCAACATCCAGCTTTGTGCAAGATGGATTAAACAAGGCAGCGTACGGGCGTGCAAACCAAGCAGAATTAGAAATGGGTCCTGGCCAGAAAAGTAGAGATTTGAACCTAAATCACAATCCAAACTTTCCCAAAGGGAATGTTTAGATTCAGGGCCATCTCTTAAAATAAATAATGAATAAATAAGGTCCCGTATAGATTTCTAACTATGTCACTTTATTAACACTATAGATTTTTCAAACACGGAGGGACTGTAAGAATTACATATACATTTCATTAGTAGGGAATTTATGGCTACAAGATTGCACTTAAGGTTTGTGCTAACGCTTTATGCACCCTTTTGACCCAGTCCCTTTACTATATTCTGCCCCAATATTATTTTTCATAAGTCAGGAAACGTTTTCCATATGTTTTGCAGCATTATCCAAAGGGAGTTTGCAGCTGTACTGTTCGTACTTTATCATGTTCGTACTGACTGAAGTGCAGACCCCTCCTAGTGACAGTACCCATCTGAAAGATCATAACAACGCATTTTTGGCACATTATTGTTCTACTTTTGTGTCAAGCCTCCCCCACGGAACAAAATTGTTTCACAGTTTTTATTAAAATTTACTATAAATGAACAGCTGAAAAAATAAACAGAAAAGTCTGTGTGTATCTTATTTACTGTCATCACAAAAAGAATATCTGTGCTGGAACATTATAACATAACCTAACAGCCAAAACTAGCTTACAGAAATAAGCAGAGACATTAGAAAGGTTGAAGGCCACGGGAGTTCATTATTTTCAGTAAGCTTGAAAGGCAACAAAGGGGGTGGGGGAGAATTAAAAAAAGGGCAGAAGGAAAGTTATGAAGGTACGTGGGAGCAGGGGAGCTGCAGGAGGGGAGACCTGAACCAGGAACCTATGTGGCACAAGGCAAAAAAAGGGATGACTGCACCAGTATCTTAGCTGCCATGCCTTTCTGCAGCAAATAAAAATCTCTGTGTTTAGCTTTTCTTTGTGAAAATAAATATATTGATCTGAAAAGCTCTAAATAAAAACCCATCCATGAGTTATTTCAGCTGATTGTGGCACTCCACTGCTGGATTGCAATATCTCAGCTCTGATATCACGAGTTATTCTGTAGGGGACATGAGCTTGCTCCTGCGGGATGTCTTTCAGGAATAGTGTTTGGACTTAAAATGTAGTTATTGGGGGGAGATTTTTACTGATGTGCTGTGGTCCAAGTCGAGATGTGGTCTAAGAAGCTGCACCTCTGCTGATGGCTTCTGTGCCTCCCTGTGCTCGTGCGTGCTTTCACCAGATCTGAATTTGATCTCCTCGATGCGTTTCAGTGGAAAGAGGTTTCTAATCGTAACTGGAAGCAGATATAGCCAAGGAATCAGTTTTAGTAAATCCCACTGAACTCTGTCATGGCAGAGACACAGTATGAATGCTCCCCATGAGTCTGCTAATGAAATGCCTGGCAAAGCCAAAAAGGGCAAAGAAAAAATAGAAATCACAGCTGCAATATCAGCTTGAATAATAGAGCTAGGAATGGGAGAGTAATAAAAGATGAGCAAGAGGTCAGAAATAACACAATATGAAGGCAAAAGGAAGGAGAGGAATGCTTTCCAAAAAGTGAAGCAGAGAAGAAAAAAAACTGCTCTGGGTCCCATGAAATCCTGACATGAAATGATTTAAAAGAGGAAAACTAAAAAATGCTGTGAAGGCAAAAGTTAATTAATTACATGAATTTCATAAACTGTAATTTTTCACAATTCTCAGCTTCTTGCTGGGAATGTTCCCCATAGAATCTGTGCTAGAGGCCAGATCCTCGACGACAAGTCCCTAAACTGGGTCTGAAGAGGCACTTAACTTATGTGTGATACCAAGAACTATTTTGAAGGCTCAACCACCTTTTTTTCTTTTCTCTTGCTTCTGTTTGGGAATTTTGGCACACAACTTCTGATTTAATTGAGCCATAATCTCTTTGCTGGGAAATAATTGGCTAAGTTCATTTTAGGGATTTTATTCATCACTGAATCTAAGGAGCAGGCACCCGTTCCCGCTCCCAGGGTGATGAAGATGAGAAGGAGCCAAAGGGCACCCAGCAGAGAGCCCGTGGAAGTACAAACGGTGGGAGAGGCACTGCGCTGGCTGGCACAGGCCGGGGGTGGTTTCCTCCATGAGCTTCATCTGCGTAAAGGCCAATTAATCAAGCTTTCCATGAGACAACTGCATTCCATGTAAAACGCATATTTTTCTACATCTCAAAGAAGAAAACAAAGTATGTTTCTCTACAAGTCTTCCAGGGGATGGCTGGAGTTACCCAGACCTTGGTCCTTCCTATCCTCTGTGCTACTAAGCACTAAAGCAGGCGTCAGCTGCTGAGGTTTAGCATTTGTGTAAAGACTCGGAGTATACTACTGTAAAAGCGTATTCCAGACAAAGTAAAATGAAAACACTTTTAGTTAACAATTTGCAGCTACAGTGGAAATTATTTACTCTGAAGACAGCATAGTATCTATTTGCTCCTTCAAAATAAACTTCAAAAATAAAAATAAGATGCCTGGTGAAGTGAAGGCAATGAGCGTTGTAAAAAAATTTTTCAAGTTAGCTACTGGATTTTATTTCATTTTCTGTGATCATCTAATCATTTCTTCATATTTAATCTGCAATTATAACTCAAGTTTTGATGTTTGGGAAGGATAAAGGCGTAGAACTTAAGGTTTTAAAGTATTAGTTTAACATTACAATCAGAAGTTTTGAAGAAGTTATTACTGAAGCATTCATTTTTTAATGGGAATACACGAATGAAGGCCATTACAGAGAAGAATGAGAGAAAGCACTTTTAAAGGTAGAAAGCTTCTGGACTTGAGGCTTAAAATGAAAAAAAAATACAAAATATTTTATAAAGATGTATATTGAAATATATGTCTTCTAATACTATCTGGATGCAATTTGCTATTCCAACACATTGTTTTGGCATAGCAAAATCATAAATTTTAAATCAAATTTAAAATTCCATCTACAGATACCTCCTCTGTGGTGTAAGCGGGATGTATAGACATGGCTCAGCCGGACAATCCTACACATGCCACAATTCTTGAATGAAAATATCCCAAATTCAGCCGGAGTGCTACGTAAACGTGTAAGTGCATTTACATACCAGCATAGTCACTAGTACGTCTGCCTGAACACCCGGCCATGTCCAGGGAGGACAGGGTTGGTCCCACACTGCTCTGCCTTTCTTACAGCCCAGGAGTTGGGTTTGCTGTTTTCTGCTGCTCTGTGGGTCCTCAAAATTTTGGGTGTCTTCTGCTGACGCATGGGTTTGCATTTCCCTGTTCAAATACAAGTGTTTTCACACTTTCTCTTCCGACAGGATGGGATGTACAGCCCTGCTGGCAGCCTGCCCGTTACCTGCCTGTACCTCTGTGCGAATTAAAAACCAGTCATGACATATCGGCTGATGACATTATCTCCTTAGCCTTGGGGAAACAGCTGGAGAAGGAAAATGGGTTAAAACATAAATGTCTTATTGAGGTAGCTATTTCTGGAAACAGTGGGGCAGGAGTGCTCCTGGTGCAGGTAAATGCCGTATCATTCCAACAGCAATGAAGAAAAAAACCTGTGAAGCAACTGTTTCAGATAACAGTGTCTGCCATTAGTTTTGCCCTGCATTACCCATCCTTTTCCACAGGGAACGTGCTGTTCTTTTGCCCCTTGTTACCCACGTATTTTCTTTTAACCCTAGACAGCTACAAACATATATTTAGGGGAAAGCCACTAATTATTTTGAGGAAGACAGAAGATTTGCCCTTTATGTATTTTTATGTACTCTTTGTTATGAGTCCTCTTTGCATTTAATTAGTGCAAATTGCCATGTTTTTGCACTGGATAGCTGAGGTAAATGTTTGATACACAAAGAATACAAAGCTTTATTTTTCTCATCTAGTATGCTTTGCGCCTGAACATTTGTGTATTGGTCCCTTCTCGTTCTGTTCTCCTTTTCTTTTCTTTTCTTTTCTTTTCTTTTCTTTTCTTTTCTTTTCTTTTCTTTTCTTTTCTTTTCTTTTCTTTTCTTTTCTTTTCTTTTCTTTTCTTTTCTTTTCTTTTTCAATAGCAAGAACTGATGTAGAAAAGCTTGATTTCCTTTTATGTGAATAAACTGCAAAACTCATAGGTGCAAAGCCAGGCTACCACACACACTAGTGTCTGTTCTGTCTTACACTATTACAGTTATCCTGTGCTTTTCTCTTTCCCTCAGTATAAATGTTTGCACATATAAAAACGCTAACATACCTATAAAATAACGATAAGTTGCGTGCAACTCTGAATGGTATCAAAGTTTAAATCTCAGTGAAGTGCTTTAAAATTAAATCATCATGCCTTTCAAGAAGCTTTGCCAAACCAGGTCCTGGTATTTTTTCTTCTCCCTAATAATAACCACGTGGCTTTCGGTGGTCCTCCCTGCCTCCCAGGAGTGCTTGGTGCTAGGCACCAGCAGGCACGGTCCCACCGTGATGCAGCAGTGAGATGCTCGAAGAATGTGAACTGCTGGTGAGATGTGTTTCTTTTACGCCTGAAAAAGCCTTTCAAGCAATGATTTGCAGAGAGCTTTGCTACTGTTAAAAAGGGTCCTCTGCTTTAAATGGGGCGTAGGGAAAAGTAGGTGTTCTTACACATTAATACAGTATGTGAGTGACTGGGAGACCAGCCACCGTTTCTGCTGTAGGGGTTGTGATAACCTGGAAGTAGGTTATCAGAGAGCTGATGTGCCAGAGTAGGTGTCAAGTCTGTACCTGTTTTTGAAGAGCCAAGTAGACAGCCTTTAAAAAAAGATTACCTGCAGAACCCCTACCGTTGAACGATAAGCATGCCATGGAAATGCAATAAAAACGGGAAGGCAAAATTGAGCCAAAAAGGGAAAGGGGAAAAAAAAAAGTTTACTTAGTGGTTATGAGTGAATGCATGGTGTATGAACAAAAATGTAAGAGACCTTTTTTTAGCTGAGAGAAATCTGACATGGCTTTGAGGCTTAGACTCTAAATAATAATCTGAAAGCAAATACAATATCTGATCCAAGAAAAGTATTTTTCATAGCTTTGAGGTGAATAATTTTAAAATTAAGGAATAAAAACCTATTCTGTTCTTAAATTGGATAAATAAGTACATGATCGATGCTAATTATCAGAAAACTATTTGCATATTTAATTATCTTTGCATGACTAATGTGTGTTATGGAATGCCATGAAAATTGTGATTTCTTTTTTATTAGATGCGGACTGGTATTAACAAGTATTAAAGAGCAGTTTCTATTTAGTATAAACATACTTAAAAGCAATCAGAACAATAAGAAAAGGTATGATGAACAGACTATACCTGTAAGTGAGTCACATCCGAAAGCTTTAGGCAGTGGCTTGAAAGCTTACCTGAAAGTCCCAGGTACATGTCCTGTATGTTTATGAAAGCAAGTAGAGAACACAAAGCTATTTATTTTTTCTCCTCAGTTTCATGTATTTATTTTAAGAAAGGTAAAAGCTGGAAATATATATTGAATTAAAAAGCCTAATACCACAGACTTCATGGCCTCATTACACAGCCTGGAGGTCCATGACTCAGTGCCAGGGCCAACGCATAAAAATGGCCATTTTATAGCTGAGAACCAGACTGAAGAAAAGAGGCTTTTTATATGTATGAGAATTGGTTATCCTTCTCTGATGCTCTCTTTCAGCTAACGGTGTATCTCTGCCAGTGAAGAGTGAAGCTAGTATGGGAAGAGAGGGAGAAGAGGATGATGATAGTTGGAGAGCAGCACCAAGTCTGCTTTTTCCTTAGATGTGCAATCTCAACAATGGGATCATCAGAATCAGCTTTTCAGGGTGCTGGTTTAACCAGACCTTGAAAACACCCTCTCTCTTCATCTGAATCACATACAGTGTAATTTCTTAAGCTTTCAGGGGCTTTTTTCCTGCCTACTGACAAAACAAAACAAAAATGGAACTTCATCATTCTCATGTGTTTTTTTCCCCATCAATAATAAGACAAGACTTAGGGAGGATCAAAACAGTAGTAATTATTCCTCGTGAAACAAACTCAGGATTCAATATTATTTATTATTTTTTCTTAGGCTTTCTTTCACAGGCAAGAGAGACATCTGTTCTGCTCTGAAAAGGTTCTCTACGTGATCCTGACAGTGTCCTGGACATAGCACCATATCTGAAACCAAGCAGTGTGCAAACATACTTATTTCATTGTGTCAATTAAGTAAGTCCTGAATCTCCATAGAGTTAGGGATTGTCTGCTTAGGTGAGTTCAGTATTTTACTCTGATAAAATGGAAAGTGATCTTTAGCTCTTGGTACTGTTTAAAGGAATCTGCTTTGCTGTTTATTGGGTCCATAAAATGGAGTACATGCATGTGTTTTTGGCTTCACGAAAGAGGGCATGTGCTGTTGTAAAAAATTATGCTGCTGGAGAGAACAGCAAATGCCTTATTTACTTACTCTTTATTGCTGGAGGATGACTTGGGGAACTTAAGTGGTTTATGCCCACAGGTCAGGTTTTATGTACGTGGAGCTTTACAGTTTGCAGAAACCTTCTGCTCAGCCAACAGATGAATTATTCCTACCATAAGATGGAATAAGCCAGCAATAAGCTACTACTGCCTTTGTCTTGGCTTTGTTTTCTCAGTCACTAAACAGGGCAATGAAAGACAAATGGTCTCCACTGGCTTGGGCTGGCTGAAAGAGGGCTGGGAGGGATAGTTGGGAATAGGCAAGTCTGGCAAGGAAAATTTTCTCTGGTTTTAGTTCCTTTAGTCCAGAGATCCCATCTCCCAGCACTGAGCAGATGGTCAATCACTGTTCTTTCCCCAACTTCGGTGACTGGATCCCGTAAGATAAATCTGGATATATTATTGTACCCACCAGTATTACAAAAGAGGGTTATCAGTATACACACTAAGACAAGTTAAGTGCAGAGAGCATAAACTATGATTTTTAAAGCTGCGTATGCATCTTCTAAGCCCATTGGAAAATGCTAATAGTTCACTTGAACTCTTCACGTGATTTTCACAGGTAGCCTAAGATCACGAATGAAGCCAGGCATTACCTTACAACATAAGTCTGTAAGTTGTTAAACCAAGGTAGGAGAATGACGTTGTTATGTTATCTTTTTGTCACGGGTGCAAACATACCTGTGTATAACGTGCTGGTTTTGCACACAGTATAATATGTTGTATAATTATTTCAATAACTCCTGCTTTATAGGAGTTAAAGTAATTGTTTTCTATTTTTATAATTCCTATTTTTATAATTTCTATTTTTATAATTAAAGGATATAATTAAAGGATGTGAGTATTTTCACATCATGCAAAGAAACATTCCCCCTGCTTAATTCAGTTTGTGTAGAAGAGATGATTATTTGCTATTCATCTCTATTAGGAGCTACAGTCATCCAGAAGAATGAAATGGTTTCCACACAGTGTTGTAGATTAAGATCATTTTACTGAATATTACACATTATAAAATAGCTGGGCCTTTTTACAACCTGGTGATCCTTTAAGGATGTAAAACCCTATACCAAAAGTGCTAAAGCAAAATATACAACAGGAAGACCATTGGGATGAATGCTGAAAATGAATGACTGGGCTTACAAATTCTTTGTGACTATAATGTCTGAAGCTCTGATGAAAGAATTGGCTGCACTAATTGACTTTCTTTAAATATGACAACATTTTGCCACTGAGTGATCTTTATTTGTCATTGATGGTGCAATTCTTCCTCTGGAACTACTACTGTGTGTCTTTTATTACTCAAAGCTACAAAAATACACCTTCTTGCAGAGAATTTTTATTTTTAACTACTGTTACAGTTTTCGTTCAACTGAAGGATAATGCTATAGAAACCTCTGACACCAAGCAAAAAGAAAAAAGTGAAAACCACAGAAGCAAGCCCTTCAGCAGTTCTCAGAAAAAATGTTCTTCATTTGCACACACCAGCCTGTGAATCTCTGTTTTTTTCAAGCGTGTACTTTAAAAAATGTATCTATACTGAAAAAATATGTAGAAGAATTGCTAACCAGTTACAGGATAGTGTATTGGCTTAATCCCATGCTGTTCATACAATGACTTCATTGGGAGGTATCTTTGTGTGAAAGACATTAAATTAGGCCCAAGGTAATCTTCAAACTTTGACCCAAATCCACAGCAATAATTACTAGTTTACAAAAATAAGTGTCTGGGGTAATATGCTGACCTCACATACCTTGCTGCTGTTATTGTGTCAGGGATTTTTCAGCATGAGAACATAGTACAGCAGTCTTAGTTTCTAGCCTTAGATACATAATTTTTTATTAGAGATATATAAACCAACTTTCTTCTTAACTAAACGTGCTTGAGAAGCTGAAGTCCTGTTCTTATTTCTTGCACTTATCCTATCTTCTCCACTTCACACATGCAGCCAGCAATACTTAATGACTTATGAAATAAATAGCAAGAAGAGTTTGACTTAGCCCACAAAATACATGAAGTTTATTAAAGCCTAAAATTATGGACAGACACCTTGGCTTGTATTATGTTACTTTGCTTAGTCAAAACAGCTTCCTAATGCAAAATCAGATGTTACAGAAGGTCATTATATAGCAGCATGAGCAGTTTGCCTATGTTTTGCAAGAGGCTTTTCTACTTCGATACATTTGAAGTGGTTTAATGACCTCAGAGCAAGAAGGGGTCTGGTGGCAAGGATTTCTGGTGGATTGGGTACAATTTCATCTGGACGAAAATATCAGAAGGTACATTAGATCTGAATTTTCGGGACAGTAATATGTTACTGTGTATATCTGCAGTACCCATAAATCACACCTACAACACCAGGACCAGCTTTAGCAGCAAAGGGAATACTTTGCATCCCACCAAAATATTACAATAGCAGCAGCAACAACAACAATGACAAAACCCCAGAAAGCAAGTGCTGAAAACAAACCTCGGGCAGCCTGGGAGACCCATGCTGGTCTTTGCCCGGCGGGTCGGAGGCTGCAGGCAGGCTCCGATACATACCTCAAACTTCGGGAGCTTGACCTGAGCCAGTTCGAGCTTCCTACAGCAGTCATAGCCCGAGTCGGGGTTTCATAAGACAGGATTTGGGGACACACCATGCTGGTTCACCATTTCTCGATTCTACTTAAAGCAGGCTGAGGCGCTCCCTCCTCCTCCCCGATGATGCCTGTGCTATTGCCCTCTTCCCACCTCCTGCCGGGAGAAGGACATTTCTGCTGTTTTCTGCTGATGCCAACTGACCCCTGTCGCTGACGCACAGAACAACGCTGTAGTCATTTCTGTGGTGCTCCCAGAAAGATCTAGAGGGAAATGCAGGAAAGGTTCCCAGCAGTCATCTCAAAGGAATCCTATTTCCACTCCACAGCAGAGATCGGGGGCCTTTATTTAAAGAGATAAAAGGTTCAAAATAATGATGTGAATTTGGGAGGAAAGCCAAGATGAGTATTAGGACAACAAAATACAGCTCTTTTTGCCTCTGCCAATGTCCTGTAATCAAGAATTTGGTCCTGAATTTGCTTTCAAGGGGATTAAAGATCAAAAATACAGGTGATGGGCTGAGCAACTGTAAGTAAAAGGCACATCCAGCCCAGACAGTCTATCAGTAGTAGTCTGACAACTGACAGATGGGGGGAAGCCCATCCAAAGGAGTGAGCACAACTGGCTGCAGCACCTGCCAGCATCCAGATGCTGTTGTTGAGAAATATCTTTCAAAAGTTTGGCATCTCTGCTCTGGGGCAGTTCGGAGAGCAATGAGCTGAACTGGTGTCTAAGGACAAATCATTTCTTATCGCACATTTTAAAGTAATGTGTAATTGTTTTATTGTATTGTGGGTTTGTTATTGGTCGTATCTGTCCGTATTCCTCAGACTACTGAAACACTCGGCACAATTACACACACAGCCAGATTTTCAGAAGTATTGAGCAACTCCTATCATATGGCATTTGCTTATGGGTGGATTTTCAGAATGCCTCATTACGGTAGGTGTCAAATTTTTTGAAACCTGTCTGTCCTACTCAGGTACGCAAATAAGACCTGAAAATCTGAACTCAGCTGTGATTATTGTGGCATCCTAAAAACTCTCACCATACTGTGCAGCAGCCTTGCAACCCTGTTTGCACACATCTACTTTCCCTCCCAGTCCTTTGTCAGTCTCAATAATGTGAAAACTAACAACGTTTTATTTTCCTATCAGCTAAAATGGGTCTCTGGGGAGGGTAAAACAGGCCAGTTGAATGTTGCAAGGCGTATGGAGCTTGGTCTTGCTCCTGATATTACTCTGTATGTCCTTGTTTTGAGTTTCCTAACTCTCTAGTGCAATAATAATACAACTTGATTAGCCTAGCAGCTGCACTTAGAAGGATGATGTCAAAAAATAATCTATCCCAGCCTTCCAGATGACTAATATAAACTTTTGAAAAAGCTGTTTGGGTTTTCCACCATGAATGCACGTAGAGAAGTTGCTGAAAAGCTTCACTGCAGATATACTTGGCATCTATTTTGTGCTTCCTGGAAGATAGGGAGATAGAAAAATAGGCTCCTTTTGGATAATTTGTGAAGAATCATTTTAGAAATTTATAACATCATAGTACAGCTATTCTTTTTTGTCCTTCCTCCCTTCTCCTCCTCCTCCTCCTCCTCCTCCTTCTCCTTCTCCTTTTTCTCCCTCTTTTTTCCTCTTTCTCTCTTCCTCTCTCCATTGCATCTGTGTGAATAAAAAAATCTTGCATAACAAACAACCTTGATAACAAAGATTATTGTTTCTGCAATAAACTAGCAAGGTCCTAAACTTGCAGTCCTTATGGAGACAAAACTGCGCTGAAGCGGTAAAGGAAAGGCTGAGCACTGGACATGTATTAATGTGACTTAACGTTCGGCAGAAGTTCTACCCCTACTTGGGTGTATTAGTGCACGTAGACGCTACTTGATTAATAAGAAATCGATAACTTCCATATGCAACACAGACAACAGCAAAATATATATGAGCGCATGGACTACCCAAGTGTTTGTTTTGTAAATGAGTACTAAACCTTCAAACGGCAGCTTAGCGTGATTTTAGACAAAACAAGCATGATGCATTAAGTGTTTAACTGTATTACATGCCTTTTTTCCTGTTTACATAATGATATGCTGTGTTTATCTTACAAGCGCTGTAAAAATATTAGTTAGCAGTCATAAATATAGTCCTGATAAAACGATACTACTTTCCAGAACTGCTAATCTGTGTTAATGCCGCTTCAGTATGGGTCCTGTAACAGCTGTTAGAATTTTCTCCCCTGTAGGTCAGAGAGAGAAGATGGGAAAATCCTTAATAAAATGTTGTTAGAAGCTACAGGTGGGAAATAAAGAAGCTCTCGTGACCTGTAATCTTATTCCCTCATAAAGTCATGGAGTGCACAGCAGCTTCTGTGGCTGAAATTAGACAACACGCTAGCGGCTTTTCAATCTCAACTTTTGCAGTTCAGTTATATCATTTTCGGTGAAGAACAAATGAAGGATACAGCAAGCACTGCCCCTGACCTTCCTTGCTGTTTTTAATAAGCACATTCAACAGCATGAGCTTCTCTGTCTTAAATGAATTACTATATATCCGTGTATTGGAAAGAAAATACAGTAGTGTTTATCTTCTGTATACATTGTACTGTCAGATTTTAATTAACTCTCAGCCTCAGGTAAAGAAAATATGTTAATTTTAATAGTCTTATAATTACTGTGGGCCAGAGTCCACCGTCCAAATGCAGAAGGGTACCCAGTCTTGCACAGAGCCTCACCAGCTTCAACGGAGCCAACCAGAGAGGAAGGGGCTACCACCATCCCATTTTCCTTTTATAAGGAAGGATTGCAGGAAGGAAAAAATGGAAACGTACAATAGATAGAAGTCAGGAATGAAGCAGTGAATGGGTCATCTATTACCAAAATCAGATTATGTTATGGAAGAGGTATATTTTTATGTTTCCGATACTTTACTATCAACCTCCTATGGGTTTCTTTTTTCTCTTTAAATGGTGGGTATATTCCATGTGTTTTTATGTAGACAATATATACTCTTTGGATATTATGACTCTTGCAGGCCTCACCTTTGCATCCTCTCATTCTTTCCTTTTGATATATCTGTAGCCTTTCATCAGACTACAGTACTGTGGAGTATGAAAATGAATATTTTTTTTTCCATTGTCTTTATTAAATAAAAAAGAAAAAAAACAGTGCAGGATAATATACAAGGTAATACACACCTCTCTACACTTCTATAGTAAATCTTATTCATTCAGCTGAGAGAGAAGTATCTTATAATTTAAACATTTAAGCTATTTGAATGGAATGGAGCCAAAGATAGAATGAGTTTCTTTTTATATTATTTTTATCAAAAGTACAAAACAACTTGTTTAAAAATATTCAGTTAATACACTGTATAATGCAATCAAATATTTGCAGCTTTAAAGTCACAATAATTTGTTTAAATATAATTATGTGTAATTAGTTATTAGTCAAATGGTGGAGGATTGCTGAAATATGATACAAAATGGTATAATTAATTGGCTCCCGATGCAATGAGTTGTCATTTCTGAAAATTTAATGTCATCAAAGCTCTTTTTCCAATAGCACAAGGAGCACTATTGCTAATAGACTTCAGAGCTTGAAATAAATAAATCTTTGGAATCCTGTTGCATCTCTTGGGGTGTGACATTTGACAGTCTTTTATAGCGCAGAACGAAACAAGTTTGTGAGCTGGAATTCAATTGTGGTGTATTGATTCCTTGCATCAGTCATTATTCCCTGCTGATTGACAGCTGAAAATTGGTTACGTTAAGTATTTCATATGTTATATTGGCTGACATTTGCTTGCCTGCTCCTGTGTCAATATTGTTGTAAAGATCTCCAGCTCTATGAGATAGCAATATACACTGACTGTGGCTTTTGTGTGATGTTCCAGTGTTTTTCCTGACATAATTTAAGACATATTAAAAACCAGCAGCATCTTCCCTCTTGAGAAGCTTAATGCCAATATTATTGTCTTCCAAGGGAAGATCATGTATGCTCATAATCGGGTGCTAATTTCCACCCATACGCTCATGTTTAGGCATTAGGCACTATAACTGTAAAATTGAGCCTGCTTGATTGATTCATGTCAAGCCTCATCTCGGCTCCTGCAGTGGAAGTCATCCAGCTGACCCTTTTTACACTAAAAGAAGAGATTTGTGTTCCTTTCTTTCACCTGGAACCATCAAATTGACTGAATAATCTGTAATACATTAGTGCTGACATTTGTTAGGCAAGAATTAAACAAGACACAGTAATCATTCCCCTGAATAAAAATTGTGTTTGATTTCCAGCAGAGTTCTATTAAAAGGACGGCACAGCCCATCTCCTCCAAAGTGGGAAACAGTGAATATTTTCTGTGTTAATGAATCGAATTAACACTTTAATGACAGATGGACGATCCCTAGCTGCTCCTGATAAAGGCTGCTGAGAAGTTTTGGAGGGGTATGCGGTTCCCGTGCCTGCCACGAGGACTAAAACGAGCTCCATGGAAATCTTTCATGCTGAACATCTAAGGGTGACCATAGTAAAGTCTGACCATTTACCTAAAAAGAGACAAAAGGGAGAATGATGGTTTTCTTACAGCTAGAGCAGGCTAACCTCAGGAAAACCAGTTCCTGAAGTCAATAGGGCAAAATTCCCTATTTACTGTCAACCTTAATAAATATGATGCTGTAAATAGGCGGCATCGATTCCTGTCTCCTCCATGACAAGACAATATAAAGGGTGGAGTAATTCCACCTGAAGTCAGTGCAGACACATCAGCATCCACCTGGTGTGACCAGAGTCTGATCTGATGCCGTTGAGCTCCCGGTGTTACTACTGCATTTAGCAATGTCAAACTAGGTACCTGAGGTGATACCCACCGCTTGTCTGGCTGCACTGTGCTCTATCAGTTGAGGCCAGGCTGTAGTGGTGTTACGGTTGTACCCTATGCCTATCCATTTGGGGATAACCCTGAAGGTAAGATATGAAGAGTACCATTTGGAGAAGCACATATTGGCTATGTAGATGACCTGACCAGTTTGCACCTTGAGGTTTATTTAGAAACATGCTTTTCCCTTGTCCTCGCCTTGAGGCTAGTTTTTTCCAGCTGGGTCCTTGCGGCAAGCTGGAAGTGAAGATGGGCTGTCTATGGAAATAGGCTTTTCCCCTTGATTAGCCTGGATGGGAGAGTATAGGAGCATCGCCATTGTGCTGACATGCCTCCAGGCTGACCACATCAAGAACCACAGCACTGGTTTGGCACAAAGGTGTATGAACTATATGAAAGCAGGAAAATACTCTGCCAAAAAAAAAAAGCTGGAGCCTTTTTCTCCTGCCCTAAACAAAGCAAAATTTTTCTGGCTAGTCAGGATCCTCCCAGCTGCTGCTGCAGCATCGCTGTGTTTTCCCTTTTCTTTGGGCTGAGTAGCACCAGCCTAACCCAAAATAGCAAAAGCT
Source organism: Nipponia nippon (assembly GCF_047370975.1). Classification (NCBI taxonomy): domain Eukaryota; kingdom Metazoa; phylum Chordata; class Aves; order Pelecaniformes; family Threskiornithidae; genus Nipponia; species Nipponia nippon. The sequence goes on from NW_028262380.1 coordinate 59,301,914, forward strand.
TGTAGGGATTGCAATTCATTAAGAGCATAAGGCTTATTAGCACCTGAATCCTTTTAAGGGGTAGGTAAAGCGTGGCTGGTTTGTGCAATCAGTCTCCCTGGTGGCACCTGCTTCTTGTTGTATTTAGGGCAGCTGCCTTGGGTGGGGAGGAAAGGAGAGGTGGCAGATGGCTTTTAGAAGTGGTTTCTGTTGCCTTGGGGTGGCTGGAGATGGTGCTTCCCTGGCAAATACCCCAGTGGGGGAATTTAAGGCTTGACTCTGCAAAGGGGGAAGCAATGTAAAAAGGAATTAACTGAACTGTGAGTGCGCGTGTCAGGCCTCGGATGGTGTGAGGTCCGTGGAGATGTGACTGATCCAGCCAGGAGAGCTGCAGTGGCCGGTGAGTGGCTTTGGGGTCTTGCTGCTAGAGGATGGTGGAAGCTGCGGTGAGTTTATCCTGGTCTCCTTGCGCTTGGTCTGGACTGTCCCTTAGGAGGGAGGGTGGCTTCTGGCCCAGCCACAGTGTTCCTCCTTGGCCTTTGCTTTAACAAGTGCTAGCCCTTATAGTAGTGCTTCTCTGTAGCCTGCCCCAAACGCTGCCTCTGCTATGGGGTGGGTTTCTTCTGGCAAAGTGCTTGTACCCAGCTCTTATTCTGGTTGTGCCCCAGGAGAGCTGTGGGATTGGTGTCGCCTCCTCCGGTGTGTGCTTCTTGCTGTCACAGGTCCCCTCTGTGGCTTGGGCTGCTCCGTGCATAACTCTGCTTCTAGCTGTGCACGGTAGCTCCTGTAGCAGCCCATGCTGAATGTCCTCCTGGGTGCTTACAGTGCAGGAGAAGAATTTTTTAGTATTTTTATCAAATATTAGAAAACCTTGGAGGCATGCAGCACAACAAAGTGTTATGACCATCTAAAAAAATATCTAGCTTCTCAATGCAGGCGCTAATTTCTGTGCATATGGCTTGTCTTAGTATGTCTGGGGTGCAAAAGTGTCTGTTGAAATGATTCCCAAAACATAAAATTTTGAGTGTTACTTGCTCTCAGACTTGTAATTTCCCCATTTAAATTTCAATTATGGAACAAACAATCGCACTCTTATTCCTTGTGCCATACAACTCATTAAATGTTTTGAATATTTCATAGCCCAAAACTGTTCATGTTAATCTGTGAATATATTGTTATAAATAACTAATAGGTATATAATGAATCATGGCAATGATTTATGGAAGACTCATAGATAAGAAAAAAGTATGCTGAAAAATACTTTACAGAGGAAAATACTGCAGCATTAGCTCTTTCATCCAAGGCAAGCAAATACTGCTTGTGCTTTACACACCGCTCCTCCTGGTTTTGCACTACATTCAGAACAGCAGCTAAAGGTTTTTGTGGAGGCCTGTACTTTTAAAAAGCTTTGAAACCAGTTAACCTGTTTCATGTCAGCCCACGCATGATACTGCGATGTTTTACAATGTGGATGTTGGACAAAATGGGTATCTGCAGGTTCTTAAGAGGCCAATTACAAAAGGATACAGAGGGAGGGAAAAACCCACAAAAACAGTGGGAGAAATCAACAGCTAGACACCTTCCCTGGACCAGAAACACCAGGTCTTCTGCAGGTGTCCCCACCATTGCTGAGTATCCCCTGTCTGTGTGTTTGCACCTGGTAAGGGAGAGGGAGGTAAAAGGCATTCAAAGTAGTACAAGTCCTTGTTATGAAGCACTTAATTTTATGGTTAAGTGGAAGAGGTAGAAAGATGAAAAGGTTAGAGAAATGCGAAGAATTCTGTACTTGACATCAAAAAAAAAAAAACCTAAAACAGTAAGACACAGTATTTTGGTTTTGGCTGGGATGAAAATTTTTTCATCCCCTAAGGTACTGAAAGTTTGGCCTGACTAAAAGTGCCACAGGATCCTAATCACAGCAGTAGTCTGTTCTTTCTGTTGAAAGATCCAGGATTCATCTCCACCAAAAAAAATAGACTCTAGCAGACTAGAGGGATCCTATAATTACAGCTGAGTCATTAGGGAAATAATTGTTGCTGGGCATAGCAAGCCTGCTGGCAAACCCAAGCTATTGCAAAACTGGCAGGTCACCTTCAAATCAGGTGTGCAGCAGGCATAGCAGAGCTATGTGCACAGCAAACTCAACAAAACCCCAGGCCTCAGGAAAGAAATGCAAAAAAAGGAAAGGCAATATGGAGCAATGTAGTCACAGCTCATCAGTGACGGGTATCTTCAGGTGGTGTTACGAAGAGTGCGAAGATAATACTAGTTGCTCAGACAATTCCTTTATAGGCATGTGTATGTTGGGTGGGGTAGCAATACGTAATGAAGGAAAGCTTTTAAAGGTTTTTATAGAGTAATTGTGCCCAGCTTCATCAAAGCCAGTAGAGTACTAAAAATAGTAATATTAGCACTAAAAGAAAAAGTGTTGGCAAAGAAATTTAAAACTTAGGTTTTACAGCAGTGAGAATATTCTTTGAGCTGGGACCTACCCCTGGGTGGAGTAAAGGAACTTCTAAGGCTATTGACTAAAAGAGAACTGAGAAAATGTGTATGGGCAGGCTTGAGTGCTGAAATTTTGAGAAATGCCAAGTGCATAACGGGAAAGGGTGCTTAGTTACATGCTGAATAGGCACTTACTGGCACTTAGATTCATGCTGAACAGAACTTTCTTCACAATTAAGTGATAAACCAAAGTGTTTAACAATATCTAATAGGTCTGTTACATCTTTGTGGTTTCAAAATGAATGGCTTAATTGTTGTTGTTTAAGGGATTTGACTGGTCATGGATTACCATGGGTTTTAGAGCTATGACTTTGTGAATGGGTAAAAGAAATTAGTTTCTTCTTGTGCTAAACAGTTTCTCTTACTGAGTAAATAAAACACTGACTGATTCAGAGCTCCTGCTGGGAATGTGGCTTTAACTGGTGTGGCCAACTTCTGTCTTGGGATTTTGTTCAATGTTAGCAAAATTGGAAATTCGAAGGTGTTAAAAATATCAAAAGAAGAAATGTTGGCTACAGTGGTATGGTAAATCTTGAATGATGTCCATGGATGCGGCTAAGCTGCATAAAGGAATCTGTCCTTGCAGTGGTGAAAGGTCTTTGCCTAGAAGTCATAGGGATCTGTGGTGTGCAAGTGATGGTAAACTTGCTGAAGAAACAGAGGTGTGTGAAGATCCTGAGATTAAACAAAACAAAGATATCTATCAGTTCCATGAAAATGATCCCTTTTGTGAAGAAAAAGGATGCAGTCATGTACTGCAATCCTGTACTGTAACTTCTTCCAAAGCCAGGAGAAGGAAAACAGACCCTACTAAAATAGGTTCCCAAGGAGGTAGCTGCCCTTATGGGATAGCTTTGAGAGAGCTGAACCTCAAAACACAGCACCAGGAGAGGACGAGGGTATTTACAACAGGGTAGTAATGCTGTTTTAGATGGAAGAGCTTTATCATCCTTATTTTGCTTCTAGTGTGACTGCTAGGTAAACTAGATCAAGACAAGGAAAATTGCAGCTGCCTTGTGAAGGAGTTCACAGCCTGCACCTTGGAGTGTGCCCAGGCTGAACTGACTGAACTGATCCTTGAAATCCAGGGGAAACCATCAGTGAAACCTCGGAATTAATGGGGAGGGGAAAAAAGAAAAAAGATGGAGAACAGTAAGCATTATAAACAACCTTTTTCAATTTGATCCTCTAGTGTTTTGTTTTATATATGATGAAAATATAGCTGCTTTCTTGATATTATACAATGATGGGCTTAAAACAACAAGAAAAATCATGCATTCTGATATTCTCCTATTCTGGCAATGTCTGCCAGGTGCCTGTCACGTAACCAGCACCGTGCATGTTGGCCTTGAAAAGCTTGCAGTGCCTCCTAGGTTTCTTGTGACAAATGGGAGTTGATACAAGAACAAGATAAATAGTGCAGAAAAATAGCAAGTGTTGAACTCGCCTCAGTAACATTATCTGTAAGCATTTATGTGAGTGTTTTTGTTTGCAAGAAAGTCTGTGTGGAGTGGTATATCCCTGGATGTATGCAAGGGTTCACGCCATGAACCTTTGCAAGACAATCTTGAGTTCCCTACTCCTGTTTATAAAAGGTTCAGTCAATCGATCCAGGAACAAAAGCAATAGTGTGTGTCTTAGGTGAAGAGTTAGCTGCCAAACAGCACATAACAAACAGGGCAGCAGGTCTGCCTCACAAGGCAGAGTCAGTCTTTGGTTACATCGGGTTGAATTATCAGGGCATGGACTTGGGCAATGCAGAAGAGCAGATCAGAGGGTTGGGCAAGATTTCTGGTGGACTTGGCTTAGTAACATGCTATACGGAAAACTCTAGGTTATTTGCTTTGTTTGATTTTTTTTTTTCTTTTTCCTTCTGCTCAAGTGGTAAGTTTTTTTGGGTTTGTTTGTTTTTTTTTTTTTTTCCTAAAGGTTTGTTTTCTGCCTTAGGGTAAAATTATGCCCTCTGATATAGCTCTCAGCTGATTCGGAGAGACGTCCTGAGCCATGTAATCACCAAAGGGAGATACTTTGGCGACTGCTCACTTTCTTGACCCGTCTGAAGCCAATGACAGGACTTGTATGCTTCCATTTGGTGCACAATGAGGGGGATCCTCTGACCCAAAGCAGTGCCACACCATGTTGCCTGGGGAGGAAACAGAGGAGAGTTAGAAGAAGGGCGGGAGGTAAGGCCTACAAATGTTTGCTGCTGATCTAGTAGAACTGACTCTGTGTCTTTGATAAGGAAACGTACTTGGTTCCCTGCAAGTAGCAACCAGCACAGTCCGATGCGTACACTTCATGCCCAATATTAAAACCAGTTCTTTAAAGAAGCGATCCATGTTGTCGGCTAGAGCTCAGGGGCTGTTTGCACGGCCTGCAGGCTTGCCTCAAGTTATGGGCACTGCTTGAGGACTGAGAACCTGAGAGTTAACCAGTTAGTTACAGGTCATGCTTGGTACCGTTATACTTCAATTCTTTAATGGGGTTAGCCCCAACCATGCAAAACTTGATATTCCAAACATTATGAATGACAAATTAATTTACATTGTACTTTCTTTTTCAAAAGTAAATATTTCTTAACCCAAGACTGAGTAGTGCAATGTTTTAGTGTGGATAGATGGAGTTCCTGGTGGCTAATAGGAGTATAATGTACTATAAACCTAACACAACAGATTACAGCCAGTCAGAGGAGGAAGCTGATTGCCGAGTCCCACATGCAGATGTGTTTCCTCATAGACAGGTAGCCATTATGGCCCTATTTGTGCTCCTGAGATCTTAGAGTGTTCGAGCATAAAACCCCTGCATGCAACAATACAAAACTGGCTCCTGGGAGACCCATCTTACAGCTGATGTACAGGTCAGCTCTGGGTGCCTGTTTCATAGTACTCACTAAGCAACATGTTTACCCAGTAAGGCTGCTGGCACAAATTTTATTAGATTAAAGCTTGAGGACTGCCATGGAACCAAGTCAGCTCTAACCGCATTTGCACACATACCATTGCCTTGCTGTCTTCCCTCCGCCAGCTGCAGCTTGGGATGTGCCAAATACTTTAAGTGCAGGAGTCTGAGTATGGGCAGAAGCAGCGTGTTTGAGGGAGGCTGTAGTGCAAGGGTAGGGGCAGAGTGTGGGGAAAATGGTAGTGGTGGGAGGCAGAGTGATAGATTTGACTGCACTCTTACTGCCTATCGCTATAGGGTGGTGATGCTTTTACAAGCATCCTTCCAGCAGCATGGAGCATGCTAAATGCTTGTGATTTGTATGTTCCAGTTTGCTACCCTGAGAGAAATTTGCTTGATGTGTGTGTTTACAACAGATGCAATATCCCAGAGAAATCTCTCTCGTATATGGAGAGTATGTGTTTAAATACAATTCTATGAGCAAGGTGTGAAATAATATACTTAGTCCAATCCAAGTTTGTTAGGTCTGTGTTTTTTAGTGGCATCGTTAGTATTTATTAACCAAACAAAACTGAATTCTGATACTCGTTTTCTCCTGGAAATATTAGAAGCTGTTAGTAACTTAGCTTACACTTTAGCCTTTGGAGATTACAGTATAGCATCACTTTTCTTCATGTTTTTGCCAAACAAGACAGAACCCATCCACCCCCAGTTAAAGAGCAAAATGATTTATTGTCCTGGGCTACAAGTACTACTTGTGCTAAAGCTTTATCTTGTCGTCAGCCTGAAAGACTATTCCAATTAATGCCCGTTTGCACTTGCCGTGTAAGCTGCTGAGGGTTATGGGCCTCTGTTTCGGTACTTGCTATCTGATAGCCAGTGCCCGTCCCTGAAAATTTAACAGGTCATTCAATGCTAGTCAACAAAAGACCCATGAAGCCTCATTTCACACCAATTACTATTTAGCATATGTACACAAATTGATTTTAAAAAATTCTCAGGGACTCCTCTATGCTGTAATCTGGCCACATGTGTCCCTGCAGCCTGGAGGCTGCTCCGATAGCATCCCTCCCTCCCAGGTCCTGTCTGTCACAGAAACCAGTGCCTCTGCTTGCCATTGCAAGCTCTCTCATCAGACCAGGTCTGCCTCAGCGCTATTTAAACCCCCTGTTTCCAAAGGAGCGTTTTGGTGTTTTGGCTGGTAAACCTCAGGTTTGCAAAGCCTGCGGGGTCCTGGCCAAGCTCCAGCTGTGGGTCCTGCCAGGTGGCACGGCTGGGGGCTGCTCTGCTCCTCCTGCTGCCACCCCCACCTTTTCAAAAGCTATACCTCCCCCACTTCATTTTTCTGCTTGTTTTGGACGCTGATGCTTTGTTAGATTTCACAATATTTCTTACCATTTTCATGATTGAACTGTTAGGGATGTTTGTTTAGCACCTCGGGTATGTTCTTTGTGGTAGGAGAATAGGGGTTTATTATTTGTTGCTGTTGATTTAAAATATAACTACTTAACTGCTAAGTGCCAACCTTGAGGTCTTAAATTTCTGTTTAAGTTGTTTTTATTCTCTAGTTTGTACATATAATTTGTAGAGAATGAGGTTTTTAAGAAGCAACTTTCTTTATCAGTAGAAACAAACAAAGAAAAATCCCAAGAAACTCAACACAAAACAGCATGAAAACACGTTTTTGGCACAGTAGCATGACTTTTAAATAGATCTCTGGAAAATCACGACAACTGCAGAGTGCAAATAATGCTTTGTTCTTACAAGGGGAGAATCTGTGCTTTTTACTTGGGTATTTTTTTTTTTCCCCGTTTCTAAATTGCCATGAGAGCGAAGTTGCCTGCAGCGACTGGCGGGCTAAGTATTCCCCGTCCATCTCCTGAGTGTCACCTGCTAAGGTAAGGAGTCTGAAAAAGCCTGGACACATTATGTATGGGTGGCCTTTTGTTTATGACAGACAAAGGCAAAATCCTCTGGATTACTGGAAGATATCATATAACACACAAGATGGAGTTACTATTATTCTTTTCTAAGACATATTGTGTTTCCCTTGGGCAGAGAAAAGAAAGTGCAGCCAATCCTCGGAGGGTAGCTCCTATTAAAGATTTATGCAAGCCTGAATTATTTGGCTTTAAACTTTTTTCTCTTTTTAATAAGAGGGATGCTTTCTTTAGGCACAGCATACTGAAGGAGATGGTATCACTGGTAATCCTTGGCTTAGGCACAGAGCTCCTAAATGGTTTGAATTAGGTAAAGATGAGACTTTGATTTTTTTTTCTTGCCCCTTTTCTTTTTTGTTTCTGCATTTAAGGTTTCACTGCAAAATTTCCCACTGAAGTAGCAATTAGGTGGGTTTTTGCCCTCTGTGTGAGTCTTTTTTTTTTTTAGGTGTATTCATTCAGCGAAACAGCTTTGAAGCTGTTGAACTGTGTAAATGTTATATTAACATTTTCTTTTGCAATTATAGACGTTTACTTGCTCTTGGTGAAAGAGCTATTTCAAGGGGAAGGGAAGAAAGCAGGAAGTGAAAGTACACAAAGAAAGGAAAAAGTAGCCGCGTGCTCAATTTAATTTTTGAAATACATCATTTCAACTTCTGATTTACACTTCTCTAAGAAGTGGTTAAGGATAGACAAACAAAGAATACTGGAAGAAATAATTTCATTTTGTTCCTTTGTTACATCAGATCATTTAATTTTCACGTTTGGTTTGCATATGGAGATTTAGCCAATGAGTCCTGCTCTTTGAATTTGTTAAGCGGCACTGAGGAAAGCTCCAGGAGGCTCGTGTCCATCAGCCTGCAATTCACAAATTGCAAAATGGCAAGCAATTGCCCGAAATAAAGATGACAAATAATGTGAATTAGCTATTAGTCCAGAGGGTTTCAGGCTCCTGTGGCTTGATTAAATTAAGTCTAGTGTGCTTAACTCAAAGTGGCAGCTGATCCTTTAGGAAAAAGCCCTATATAATCCAATACAAATTATAATCTTTTTATGGGTTATTTAAAACATCCCATATACATAATAGAAGAATTTTTCGGTGGCATTCTGCTGGGTCATGTTGTAAATTCTGTGGAAAACTTCACAGAACTTGGATTAATCTCTCCTCATTTATTCTCACAATGCTTTATTTCACGTTTTTCATACTAGTGATATTTGTTCTTTGAATATGCTTTACCGTGTGACTATTGTGTCTATAGCAGGATTTCTGATGCAGAGTGTAACTAATATTTCAGTGTTAACACAGTTTGTGTGATGTGGCTGCTTTTCTCATCTATCGGTGGTTATCATTTCAACAGATTTTTTTTTTTTTCTACTGCCAAGCCAATGCCAGGAGCATATTTGTGTTGTTACTGTTGCTCAGCAACTGTGATCTCTTCACTAGGTCTGACAGTTGCTTTCTCTCCAGGAGAGCAGAGATGCAAGAAGGACAGATGCATTGATCCTCAACGCATTATCAGATCTTGTCACACACCCACTTTGAAAAGTTGATAGCATCTAATAATCTTACTCAAGGCTCATTTTACACATCATTGAGCTTTTACAGTTAAACTTAGAAAAATGCATTGTCTTGTTCTGTCAAGGCAGGGAGGTCAATAATTAGGCCGCTATTCATCCAAAAATAAACTATTTGCTTTTAAGGAGGCTTGGTCCATATAGAAGGGTATTTTTGTCCCATTTAGAAGCTGCAGACACACATATCTGCATCAGTCCTCATCGGTGATCTGCACTTTGATTCTATAGACCTTTGTGTGGCTCAGCTTCTGTTCAATGGTATAGGCCCCAGTATCAAACAGAAATGAGTGATATTGTTGTATTTTAATCCAGGATAATAACCAGGAACAGTAATCGCACTGTCCTCATAGGAATCTATTACAGGTGAAAAGATGCTCCTTAAACTGTAGAAGGGATGTCCAAAAGAGAAAAATACAGAGGAGCCTTAATTATATAAAATTAAAATGCTAGTCTGCAGGCAAGCAGGTCAAGACTAAAGAACTTCCCAAGTGACTGAATATTACTAATAATAAGTTACTCCAAACGCAGTGACACACAAACCTGCAGAGCAATCTAAGACTGATCAATAGGTGAAGAGCAAAAAGATCATTTAAGACTGGTAAGGCCACAGTAAAGAAAGGCGAGTTGATCTGTCAGTGGGTAGGACTTGCTCTGGAGGTGCTTCATGATGCTCTCACCCTGAGGCTTTGCATCATGGGGAACATGCCAGAGGCACCGCCTCAAGCTGAAGTGCCAGCAAAGGACCAAGTCTGTAAAACGGTTATTACAAATCACCAGGACTTGACATTGCTTACCCGGAGTTTAAAGGGATCCAGCACAAACTTCTTGAGCTGTGAACTGTGGCTATCGATACTGGCCTTAAGAGCAGGGGAGGGGAAGGTGGCGAGCACAGCCCAAGGGTTCAGGCACCACCCGGGGGGTGTCAGGTGTCCAAGTCTGACTTCACCAGTAAAAACATCTGGTATAGTTATAATAAGAAAACTGGTGATCATCTTTGAATGTGATACAATGATAGTCAGCATTGCTCCTGCAGAGGAGGGAAACAATGAACTACTAGTCTGCTGGAGTTGTTTTGGAAACTGTCAGTGATGGTGGCTGCTACAGGCTGTAACTGGCAGGTATGTCTCCTGGTGAGCTGGGCTGGAGACCACCCTCACACCTCTCCAGCCCCAGCACTTGGGTTTCCTTTCATGCAAATGCAAACAAACACCAATCTTGCCAAGGCAGGGAGGCATGACTCGGTGAGCACCTGCCTCCGGGCCTGACTTGGGAAAAAGCTTACAGGTCCTAGTAATTTAAGCACTGGTCTAGTTACTGAAGGGTGGGGAGAGAGTCTTCTCAATAGTCACTGGAAGGGCGGGGATGACACAACAACAACGCCAACAAAACACTAAAGGAGGTTAAGTTGTCATGAAGCCAAAGGGAAAATACTTTCACAGGATGGGAAAGAAAGCAAATGAAGAATGAGACTAAATGATGAGAGGTACAGAACAATCTCTGAAGGTGCTTAGCTGATTTGCATTTTTCAATTGAAAAAATACAATTTGGGAAAGATGTTCACAGAAGCCAGGACTGTGAGTAAGACTGGATAAAGAGCAGTATTATTCCTTGTACAGCATGGAGTAGGGTGTACTACTTACAAAATCACTAAGCAGCAAGTTTAAAATAGCTACTAGGAGTGGGTTTTTTACCCATGGTAAACCATGGTTTATCATTAAATCATGAAACTTGGTGTTACAGGATGTGTTGGGTGCTGAAGTTATGAAAATGTTCATATCTTGATTTAAAAGTCATAGAAAAAAGGTTAATCTAAGGGCTTTAAATGTGATGGGGTGACCACAGTCCTCTGGAAGCGAAGAGGGCGTGTGTTAACCCTCCATTCATGTCTGGGAACTGCAAGGCAGAAGAGCATCTTGGTGCAAGCCAAGTGTGTGCCAGGGCCATTGCAGCAGAATCGCATCTCAATTCAGTGCCTGGGTGCATTTCTGGGTGTCTTAATTTATTTTACATGTATTTAGCTGGAGATGATGAATTTTTGCAAAAAATCTGAAGTTCCGTTTGTGAGGTGTTGGCCAATTATTGTACAAAGGTTAATGTCATGGTTAACTCCAAGCTAAGAAACAACAAAAAGCAAAGATATTTGACAGTCAAACACAGAAGAGCGTGTGTTCAGTGGCACCTGGCTCTTAAAGCAGACTTACAAATTATCAATGCTATTTCACGGACCTCTCTCAACTTGAAACCGCAGTCACCAAGAGATGGTCTTTTCAAATGAGTCTCCTGAACAGCTCTCCTACAGCAGAGCTGGAAAAGCAGCAGCACTCCTTTACAGTCTCTTGGGGCGTGTGTGTGTGCACACAAGAGCCAAATATGGTCTATAACTCTAGAAAAATATTTTTCTAATATGAATAAGAGCTGCATGTATGTTGTGGAACTTTTAGCAGGAGTTCTCTTTTGCTCAGTATTCAAATTAAGGCCATTTATTTAAGAGCCATAGGTTCTCTGCATGCTTTTTCTGAAGAAGCAAAGATGATCTTGTGTTCCTTAAGACAATTTGAATATGCTGAGTGTGTTTGTTATTAGTTAAGTAACCAAAAGCCATGCTCACTAGTTTGTGGTCATAATGCTGGCAAGCTGCCTAAAGCATTGTTCTGGTTCTTCTAGGGAGAAGTTTTCCCTGTAATTATTCCTATTTCTATCTATGCATCTTTCAAAAAAATGGTATTCTGGTATTCTTGCACAGGTATCTTTCCAAAGTTGAACCCAGGACTCAAGTGTCTGCAACGAGCTGCTTGTTGGAGAACAAATAAAGTTTGTTTTCTTTAATTCAATATCTATCATAAATAGTGTATTAACATTTAATTACTGGAAGACATGCATCTGCCTGGATGGCAAAGCTGCAATAGCACTTCTGTTTGAAGCACAGCTCTCAAATGTGTCTAAAACCCCATGTATTACTTTTTTTTTACTGAGGTTTTTTTTTTTTACTCCCATGTTCATGTGTAATATCTACAGACAAATCAAAAGTAACTTCTATACTGGTCCCAGTTTCCATCTGTGAAACCAAACTGCTAAGCCTTCTGGGCTTCATTTGTTGTTTTGGGGGTTTCTTAAGCATTCATTAAGCTGCAAGATAAGGCAGCCCTTTCATAAGTACGAAGAAAGGATGGGCAGTCAGCTAGAAGATGACACAGGTCACTTAATAAGGCAGACTTCATCCTTGGGTAGCCTGGATTAAGGTTTTCTATTGCAATTAAGGCAAAGGGGAGGATTGGATGGGAAACAGCAGCACAGTTTGAGGTGCTTGTGGGGATGTCCCTCTTTGAAAGTTCACGGAAGCAAAATGGAACAAAGTATGAATTTCCCTGCCTGGGAAAGCAGGCTGCTGGCGGAGGCCGACTCCCGCTCCTCACCAAAGCTGAGACGTTGGGTGGAGATGGACTTTAAAGGGAGGTCAGGCGAAAGGCTGACTCTTCAGAGCCAATTTGCAATGGTTGAAAGCATGCTTTCCCCAGTGCTCATCTGGGCTGACACTGTAAATGTTTCAAATTAGCATGGAAGCTGATAGATGAGGAAGCATCCCCCAGGTACTGCACAAAATATATATAACATTACTCACTGCATTTGTGCCTAAATCTCTCTGTGAGTTCCTAGAGTTCAGATGACAGCCCTGATAAGAAATAGCTGTTAACTGGAAGTGCTTGCCTTCTGCTACTTTTTTTTTTTTTAACCTTTAGGTTTTATTACTCAGCCACTCTTATATCTGTTAGGTCCGTTTGTTAACTCGTGCAGGAGCTTACACTGGCCTATGTTCAGTCTTTAACCCTGAATCTGCACAGCTGAGAGGGCAGTAGTGGCCGCTCCTCTCCAATGGATTTATCAGAGAGATTTGGTTTTTTCCTCAGTTTGGCCATTACAGTAATGTTTGTTATGTGAGCTAGTTGGTGCATTGCAGACTTTGTAAAGGGACAAATACTTTTCCCATGTGAACATTACTGTGGAAATTATTAGGTAGGAGTCCTTGCTTTGACATCAAGGGCAGAAGCGCTCAATCCCTCCCTTGAACCAGCTGTATACTGCTCTGTAATGGCTTTGTGTGCAGCCAAAAGATTTCATAGTGCATGGAAACAAAAGACTCTGAATATGCACAATTATTTTAATATCAGTGACATTCTTTATCAAACACTGGAAACTATGCGGGTTCCTGTTTGGGAAATAAAGCATAATATGTGATTATTGCCAATGTTCCACTTCTTGAGTGGTCCTATGTGGCTCAAGTCTTCTACATCTATAAATAAATAATTAGAAAAGGTAAATGAAAAGAGGTATTTCATAACAACAAAAAACCCCTGGTATGCTGGTTTGTGTAGAATAAAACTTTCTTGTTGAGACATCTGAAAGGCTGTGCCTGGAATCCCTGCTGCCTGCCTTGTTCCACACAAGGAATATTTTGTTTATTACAGTTTAAGGAATGATAAAGTAGCCCATGATTGAGCTCTGGTGTTTGTTTATCTGCATTATAATTTGAGGCATGATGTCGTTAGGCTTAAAGACTATGTTTAATCTATGTTTATTCTTCTTGTGACTTGAGGTATTACTCAATACCTCAGTGTATTATTAGCTGATGTTAATGGAGCTTTTTATTACTGTTTCAACTTTTTCATGTTTCAGGTAGTTTGCGCGTGTTTCAGGCAGGGCTTCTACTGCACCACAGAAGCTGCTTTTAATTCATTGAAAGCATATGTCACTGTGGAAAACCCTATGTAGTATTGTGTGAAATAGATATCTAACTTGTACCATAGAAATGATAGTTTGAGATAAATCTGTTAAACTCCCATGGTGTTGGTTGGTTGGGTTTTGTTTTGTTGGGTTTTTTTTGTTTTTTGTTTTTTTTAAGGTAGGAGAGTACATGACAAAAATGAGTGAAAACACCTCACAAAATTGGGTGACATTGCAATGAGGTTCTCAAGGCAGCATTTAAACCAGATCTCTGATGCTCAGAAACATCCACCTAAAAGCAGAATTTTGTTGTCAAGTATGAATATAGAAACAAGGAACAATTACTGTATAGCAAACACTTTTTTTTTAATCCTTCTATCCATTCCTAATGTCTAATAGGGAATAGCGCTGGACTACTGAACATTTGTGCTCATTCATGTCACTGTGCAGAAGACAATTTAAGGAAAATGCAACTTTGACTTTAAGTTCCTATATACCTTTCTATCTCTAGTTATAGCTCCTAAACACCTTGCAAATCGTGCGGAGGAGGATTCAATGTGTGCAATTTGTGATTCATAATTATAGGTTTCCCTATTTCAATGTCATTTTCAATTATCTTTGATGTTGTCATTTTTCTCCCCATCCTCTGATCCACACTGTGGTATAATATTTTTGTACGCAAATTCCTTTCAAGGAAACAAAAATCTTTTGGCAGCTGAGCTGGCCTATTTGTTATGAATAATAGGCAAAAAGTTTCCCCAACTGTTTAAATCACACACACAATGTTTTGCGTGGGGAAAGGGGGAGTAAAACTACTGAAAATGAGGGGTTTGCCACATGTAAAAAAAGTAGACATGAACAGTAATTCTTTTCACTAACCAGTATGGGTCACATCTCTGGGGCTAAAAACCACAGGCGCCAAGGTATCATTTCCTTCCTCCCCGCTCATGCATCTCCCCATACGCCTCATCTCTTTGAAACCTGGGAAACCCTAGGGAGGCTTAGATATACCCTCAGAGCAGCGAGGGGTTGTGCTTATAGTGCCAAGTTTTGTTACAGTGTTGGGCTCTGCCAGTTCATTAAGGTTAAAGTCCTTTTTGTTGTAATGCAGGTGACAATATTGCCAGAATTGCTCATTGAACCAGCCAAAATCTGGAAAAAAATTAAAAATAAAAAAAAAAATTAAAAAAAGTAATAATAAATGTTATCAATAATCTTAACAAAAGGTGGGACTGTTCAGTAGCACAGATGAGACAAATAATGGCATAACTGATGTTTATCAGATACTTGTTTTCATGGTATTGTTCTATGAATCCCACAGAGATGTCACTGTAATGACACACAGGGTGCTAAAGTTGTGCTGAGATAAACCAGGCTCCTGTTATAAAGGAACCATAAAGCAATAGATGGGTATGTCCTTCATAGCTCTTTCCTTTTTAATAGCAGGTGTTAAAATTGCATGGTAACAAAAATCCCATCAACTTTTTTTTTTTTTTAAAGACATTTACTAGTGCATCACAAACTTAAATTTTCAAGTAAAAATCTTGACAAAGTAAACCACAAGGAAGATTGGCTTGTTCACTTCTGGGCCCTCAAAACTTTGGGATCCTGTTAATTAGCTGCAGATAATTACCAACACAAAGAGGCCTTAGACATTCATGGAAGTGATGAAGGCACAAAATTCTTGTGTGAACAAATGCAGATTGCACCTACAGCTATATGCGTCTACATTTAAAATACAACTGAATTCTTGAAAATTTTATTGTTGTCAATATTAGTGCTAGATAACTAGTTTTTTAGCAGATGTATATGATAAGAGCAAGTTATCCATAAACATAATTTCCCCAGTCTTTGTGTGATCTTATTTAGGTTGGTTTTGGTCCTTTGAAGCAGCAGTGGCTGTTTCTCCTTACACATAACTAATAATAAAAAATTTTAACTTGTATTTACAGCAACAGCTATTTGGTCATCCAGCCTTCACTCTTTCAACTGCTTGCGTGAGGCCATTGGCTTTGCTGCGATTCCCTGTTTACTACCAAACACATGATGATACCAGAAACTAATGAAGTCACTGAAATAAATTTTTAAGCATGGATTTATGTTCCTAATGGTATTTGCACATCTATACAAAACTATTGGTCTCATAGAATCATTTTAATTCAAAATTCCTGCCCACGTAAATTCCCATGTCTGAACTGGATGCTTGTTGCAAGGAAGAAATGTCTTGGAAATATTAACTAGAGATTCCAGTAAGGGGAAAAAAGGAGCGCACAGAAAATGTTGATACTTTCCTGCTACCTTACATCACTGAGATCTCTTGTGTATTTCTGTGGTTGTGGTCTCAGAAAAATACCCTTTCCTGCCTTGACATTCCATGGAAAAAACCTGATCTGCTAACTTTTTGTGCACTCCTCAGCCCAATTTCAAAGGACCTCCTTAGCCTTCTTGGAAGGTCAGAGTGTGCAGTCCAGACAAATTGCTCTTGGTAACCTATGACGCAAAGTATGGATGCCTTATGCACTCATGACTGAGAAGTTTATCCCTGAATTTTTTCGTTGTACATGGTAATTTTACCAGTACTTACCATCTTGCTTAATTTTGAAAACTGCAGCAGGCTCTCTGACTTTAGTGAAAGATGAGTGAAGCATTTGTAATGCTGAGACTACTGCTGGGGTTTGGAGGAGACGACTGGCTGCGTGATAAGGCAAGCAGTGCGACTGCTACGTTATCACCAGCCAAAAGTGTAGAGTGGGGGAAGGGATGTGTTGGAAAAATTACAGTTGAACTTAAGTGGGTGTTGGGAGGTTTTGTTTGGGCATATACCAAAGCCATTGATTATGAAGAGATTTACTGTTCAAGGCTCTTTATTTACAATATAACTGAAGTCAACTATTGCAGTCCTAAAGCAAGGACTGTGATTTTAAGAGGTTTTTAATGGACTTCTGTGGAGTCGCAAGCATAAACTTTGAAATAACGTTGGATAAGAAAGGCAATATCCCTTCCTTTCCACATATTTGTTGTGTTGCATTCTGCTCTCTGTTACACAAGGTATAAATCTGGAGTTAGCTCCACGATGTTCAAAGCGTTGATCCCCCATATACACCAGAGTAACCAACAGCAGAAATGGGGCTAGACAACTTATTAAACTCTTTAGAGGTTGAGTCTGTCCTACCCACTGCCTTTTTTTGAAGTTATCTTATTATTGGCTAGTTTCAGCAGAGCCTCACATGTCATTTCAGTGCAATCTTTGCTTATTTTTTTTTCCTTATAGTATATTTTCCCCTTGTAGGCTGTACAAGTAGATTTTGCAACACAGAGCACCAGAAAAATGTGCCAGGTTCTTCAGATTGATGCTAGGGAGGAAGGTGATGTTACTCTGCACATGTGGCACTTTCCCTTCTGATGCTACCAAAACATGTAAATTCATGTCACTGGTTCTTTCCGTTTGCACTGCTTGCTTTTTTGGGGGGAAGGGTAACAAGGTGGGAAGGTAAATGTGGATTAAACAAGCAGGTAAAGGGGCTGTTCCAAAATAATATCACTGGAAGGGAATGTGCCAATGAATTGCAAGCTGTGGGGAATAACAGACTTCAACAACATCTAACCTTGCTAGGGAAGCACGATCATGACAAAAAGCTCAAAAATAGAGTACTAAAGAAAAAAACCAAGTGAAATTATGCATGTGTATCCAGGGGTCTTTCAATAATCAGGTGCTAACCGTATCTTGAAAGTCATATTTCTATCAGTTTGGGTAAGGAACTTTCATAAGTTCATGCGTGTTTTTAAGGAACTGAAATAGTATCAATAAAATTTCTTGACTAGGTAGACTGCCACAAAAGCCCTTTTTTCATTTTTTTAATGCATCAAATGTTAACAGCTAACTGGTTTTGGTAGACAGAACAGGCCTGCACCTTATCTCCCTGACATGCCAGAATTGAGTAGAGCAGAATGAAGTCCGTAAAACACAAAGCAGCTTCTGCAGAGGGCTGGTATGCACGTGAAGGAACGCTACCAGGTATGGCTGCTACTGCCTTAAATACTTCCAGTATTTCTCTAGCACAGCCTTAGAAATTTGTGGTTTACCAGTAAGGCTTCCAGGCCCAGGCTCTCAAGAAAAAGTGTCTGAGTTTATTTTTTACTGAGGCTTTTGCCATTATCTTATGTGCATAATTATGTAAACCCATGGATGGAAAACATCTTTAACATCCATTTGTGTACAAATGCATGTTACATAGTTTATCATACAAGGACAGAAAAGAACAACGCTGCACTGAGGCAACCCTTTCTGCTGATATTAGTATTTGAAATAATTTCATTAAAATACGATTCACAGATAATCGCAGTGTATGGTATGGGTAAGTGCTAATTTTATTTCGTTCCAGTTTAAAATTAGCAGCAAATGCTGAGCCAAACACTGTAGACTTAGGCAGGTCTTAGCAGCAAATAAGAGCTGCTGATGTGAAGCCAGGTGTGTGTAGGCGCTCTTCCCACAACAACAGAGGAGTTGAAGTTACACTGCTAACAACTTATCTGTAAGCCTTTTGCTAACGAGGGCAATGTTTTATATAAAGTGTTATCTGTGTCTACAACTTACTATTTAGGTAGCATCTGTGTTATACACTAGAAGACTCTACTAAGTCTGTACTAAGTGGGAGGGATGAGTTACCATTCCTAAGCAAAATAGGGTTGTTCGGCTCTCCTACGTTGCGTGATTTTTTTCAAGCAGGCAGTGTTCTCTTTGTAATGAATGGAAAAGTTTGATTTTTGGACTTTCTAAAAGACTTAAGTTCTGTGTCAGGGCTTAGAGGAAGAAGGAAATATTGCCAAAGGGGCTGTAAAGGTGTAAAAAGCTGCAAACAGAAAGAAGAAAGGACAATTAATTATCCTCCTTTGCAAATAAATGAATGAGAAAAAAACAAAGGCAAGAGGTAAGAGCTTATATTAGATGAGGAAAGGTAGTATAACCCGTGGGGGAAAAAAAATTGACCATATATGAGTTTAGCCTTACTTCCTTAATCATCTTCTTTAAATTCTAGCTTTTTCTCTAATGTGTACCTCTAACAGGATGAATTGCCTTTGTTAACTAGTTTCAGTATGTAAAATAGAAAAGGAAAAAAAAAACTTTCATCTTTTCTGTAGGTTATAGGTTCAGGAGGTTACTCAGGTCATTTGCTGGTAACAATTATTTTTCACAAACTGTTAACCTCAGCCTGATGCAAGAAGTGCAGAACTTAATCTATTTTAAAAAAATCATTTATCACCATAGGGTAGCTTTGACAGGTGTGGCAGAGTTAGTGGCAAAACCCTGGGCTCTTCTGGTCAACAGCAAAATACCAGCTGCTTTCAGGGTGCCAGGAGTGCATGTCACAGGCTGAATATCGGCTAGGGAAATCTGAAGTAACCTTTCAACCCAAGAAGCATTTCCTTGTAGGAGAAGCCCAATGCATTTTGGAGCAGCAGTTTGGGATAGCTTGCTCTGCTGCCACCTTCATGGTCCGTAAATGAAGACTTCGTGCTGTTGGTCTGGTTTCTCTCAAAGGAATTAAGCTCGTTTCTCCCCTTTGAGTACGTGGCAAAGCAGAGAGATCAAACTGTGCTAAAGTGAGAAAGCAATGAGTGGAAATGACAAGACTCAGTCATTCTGCATTCACTGTGGTTTTGATGACAGTCTGTGAAAAATGAAGAATTAGGTCAACGGGAATGCTGAAAGCTTTCTGTTGTGGTGTGCTGCTAATGATCATCATGGCAATCATCTTATTGATGTGAGAGACAGTTTAAACATTGGCTATTCAAAGCTGAAGTGAAGCTAATTAACCATCCGCTCTCCAGTGGTTATGCATGGCTAGTAGATATAGGATTCCTAAACAGTTTGAAACTTCATAAGAAGAAAGAGGTCTTTTTCACCCATGACTTAAGGAAACAAAAATAATTTGTTTAAAAAAAATCTTAAGAGATTTCCAAATAAAACCCCATGTCTCTTGTTAGCTTTTTAATACCGGCTGCAAGGAGTCCTGGTACTCTAATAAACACAAGAATACATGTTCTGGTACATATTAGGATACAGTTATGTTCTAAAATACAGGATGTCTTCACTTTGATTATCTAAGAATGAAAAAACTTTTTTCACTTACACAAGCATGAATATGCCCTCCCCCCGCCCAAAATTTGAGAATGAAATAATCCTCTTGGATTATTTTTTTTTTTTTAAGATCACAAGTAGTTTTACACACTGGAGTTGCAAGTTGCAGTATGCTGTTACAGACTTAACTAATGAATTGAAAGTTAAGTATATTTAATCTTGTTATTCTTCCTTGATCATCACCTCTGTAAACTGGTACTGAGTTACTGGGAGTTTGCCTAAAAAAGACTAAGTTTAATAATGATGATAATAATGATTAAAAAGTCCAACTGATCTGGGAAAATAAAGGAATGACTTCCCAACGTAAGTAAATTAGAGCTGTCTGAAAATAACTGATTGAGAGAGAGGGAAGCAAGTGTTTGAATTTTTGAGAAAATCAGATATAGGAAAGGGAGGAGGACTCTTTGTACTGGGCAATGATAATAAATCAAGAAATAATTGGGCATAAGTTCAAAAGAAAAATAGAGAAAGATTCACTGGTAAGCTCCAGCAGCTTAGCTCTGGTAATGCGGACTGGCCAAAAACTCAGTTTTAACACTCCAAGTAAGTCGGGCTTCAGCCGCTTTGCATCATCTGAGCACTGCAAACAGTTGCAGCAAGCCAGTTGCAGCACACCCGTGAATCTAGCCTCTTACATGGACATTCAGATAACACTTTTTTCACACAGTATAAGGAGAGCCTTAGTACAAATGTGCAAGTGATACCTTGAGAAACAAGCATGGTTGTCTCACCTTTCCATAAATTGTGCAAGTTTCTGCTCTCAAGAAAGAGCAGGGAGCAAGCGCAGCTGGGCACTGCACTTTCGTCTTTCCCTACCTTGTCCTGCCAGGGAAACTTGTTCTGTCTCAGTCTCACTCTCCTGTATAAAGACTGGCATGTAAACATGTGCCCGACTGTACGGGGTAGTTATGTTATGGGCAAATATCCAAGAAGGATCACAACAAGACCATCATGCTACTTTCTTGTATAACTTGCAGAAGGCTGAGTTCATGTTAGAGTCCTATATACTAACACAGTGTGCCCCATTGCCAAGGCTTTTGTTCTTTTTTTGCCTTTTAAGTCTTTTTTAAGAGCGGTACTTGCCTGTCCTTGCCACCTCCCTTTGTTTCCACCCCACACACAGTTTTGCACCCACTGGCCCATTTTGACCCAAGCTGACAAAAAGCTGAAGATCTCGGAGATGGCGCTCGCACAAGCTTTATGAATCTGTAAGGAACAATTAAGGGAATGAAAAGCAAAACTAGCATTATATTTCCACACCCCTCTTAAAAAGATGTAGTGGTAACTGCTGACCCCTTAGGAGAGGTAGCTACTGTCTCATCAATGGACGGAGCTGGTTCTGTCCAGCCGCAATATGCGCATTGCTTGCCCACTTGACAGCTACAGCTTTTCAAGGGGAAGAGGTGTTGGGGGACAAAGATGAGTCTGGGGATCGCTAAAGAAGATGCAGAGCACAAATTTGTAGGAAACCAGGCTTTGCCAGTCCTGTATGTTATGGAACGGTTGGATTGATCAATACCTAAAATACCCTATTCTTTTCCATACAGTATTTTAATCTAAGTTGACTTTCTTCAACTGACAAATAAGATTAACTGTAACGACTGCAAATATATGGATTTAATCCTTCCTGCTTTTTAGTTACTTCAGGCAACTGTTTCTGTGGTTGCAGATTTTAGGTTGTGTTGCTCATCTCCAAGCACAGAGAAGCAGGCTCAGCACTGCTGTGCAAAATGGGAACAGCAGGGTTTCCTGAAAACATTGGCGAGAACACAGCACCTTGCTCTTTCGGTCTCTTCTCCCAGGTAACAAGTGATAGGACGAGGGGAAATGGCCTCAAGCTGCACCAGGGGAGGTTTAGAGTGGATATTAGGAAAAACTTCTTCACCGAAAGGGTAGTCAGGCACTGGAAGAGGCTGCCCAGGGAAGTGGTTGAGTCCCCATCCCTGGAGGTATTTAAAAGAAGGGTAGACGTGGTGCTTGGGGACATGGTTTAGTGGTGGACTTGGCACTGATAGGTTAACGGTTGGACTTGATGACCTTAAGGGTCTTTTCCAACCTCAATGATTCTTTGCAAAGGCCAGGATTTGGATGACTTTACTTTTGTTTATTAGCACGGTGCTTTACAAGTCACACTTACAGCAGTGTAGCTGTAAGCAATCTTGAGATTCACTGCTGCTTCTATGACGACACCGCAGAGACTGTCGTTGCCGCGTGTGACTTGTGCGAAGCCACAGACAGTGGTTTTGTCAGTGTTACTGTATATAGCATGCTGACCTGCATGTGTAATATCTTGTAGGAGAAAATACTCCTACCGTGTCCTTTTAGTAAAATATCCGTTATGATTTTTAAAATCAAATCACAGATTGTACATAAGCATTCTTATTACATATTTATCTTGTGAGATGGGCTTTCGTTCACCTAAAAAACTTAGTCTTTCTGAACCCTTAAGTGTCCTTACCTGTAGTACCTAATGTTAGCCTTACCATTTATTAAATGATGTGGTTTTGTCTCTTTTGCTTGTGTATGGATCAGGACCATAGAAGAGATCCTCATCTCCTCAGTGGTACAGGCTGAACAGAGACTATGAAGGGGTCTGCTGTGGATACTTTTGAAATGGGGAGATTTTCCTTGTGCTAGCTTGCAGCGCAGATGTACCTGCACAGATGCTGCCGGCAGAGCGAGCCCCATGCTGTCCCACAAACACCCGGGGCAGCAGATCATATGCCAGGGTGAAAGGGCGGGAGTGATTGAGACAATATGTGATTTGACTGTCCTCACCTGGTAATCAGTCTCTAGAGAAGGATACACAGTTTGTTTTACCACGAAGTGGTGCTGAGCCCGTGTCAGGGAGGAGGGAGATGTTGTTGGCACGGTGACAAACCCTACAAACGCTGTGAAATCCGAATGCACTCCGTGCTCTGTTTCTGCAGCTCTAATGTACTGTTGGGCTCAGGTTGTCTAACGTGAGCTTTTAAAGCCACTGGTAAACAAATTTGTAACAATTACGTGTACAAACCAGTGGGCTAGGACTGCGAAGGAAAAGCCGTGGAAGCATGGAGGATCATTAATTTTTCCCATGGTGTTTGACTCAGCATGTGATCTTTTGGCCAGGAAAATACTTGAGGCAGTGCAGTTAGTAACACTTCTCCAGAGGCTGTCATAACCATGCTTTAGACACCGAGTCACAGATGTTTACTAAATCATCATCGCACACCCTGGTTTCTAAGAATTACAGAGAGATGGGTTCAGCAAGACTCATTTCGTGAATGGCCCTTTCTGATAGCAGACACCCTGTGTATAAATTCTCCCCATACATTTTCCTGCAGTTCAAATTACAGTGCTTGATTAATTGATTTGACTGAAGAGAATGCACCAAGTAAAGTTCAAATGGAAAGAATAAGCAGCTGGACACATGTTCACTTTCTTTCACAGTCTTGTTAGTTAATTTTGGCTCATGATTTCATGCAAACTGTGGTACTGAAGTGTATTCACAGCACTGTTTCACTGAATATAGATAATGTTCCCGAGCTGTTGGAAGTGTGAAATACATTTCGTGTAGGGCCAAATTCTCATCCTGTTGATATCTGTGGGAGAATAGCTGTGCTTTCAGGGGATCGGTATTTGGCCCTTGATGTCCTCTTTGAAAGTTTTGGGGTGTGTGTGTGTTTTGTTTTTTTATTTTATTTTCTACTAGAAATAGGCATTCAGAAAACATCCAATGCAGCAGAAATGTACTTCTGTTGCATATATAAAATTCCTCTCAACAGAATGATTTTAGCAAGCTTGTTGCATGAGTTTTCTAAATCATTCAGACACAATGCTTTAAAATTGTGGCCTATGCTCTTTAAAGGAAGTTGATATCATTGAATTTCAAAGGAGTAGGAGATTTGCTGCCTTTTTGTACTGTAATCAAGCTTTGCTCTAGAAGACCCAAACCTAAAGCTGGCAAAACCTGTGATATATCCATGATAGCTCTTTGGTTTGAGTTTTTATTGTGGGTCATCAACAGGCAGAAACAGACTTTACCGAATTAAGAATACTGACTAGCCCTGAAGTCCTAGAGTGGTATTTTATATCCTTTCCCCCCAGCAAAATTTTACACTCAGAACGCAACTCACTGGTAAATGAAAATATTCTTCTGCATCAGGAAAGATTTAGACATTTCTATAAATGAATTATTAGTCTTTCCTAACATGCAGGAACAATAGCTGTGTAGTACCAGCCTGTAGCCACGTTCCAGGGGGCTAAGCTAACCACTGTCAGGAGGATAAAGCAAAAAAATTCCCCTTTCCTGAGGAAAAAGGTGGTGTTATGGAGTGTCACTGTGAGAGCGGGCGAGGAGCAGGCTGCCAGGGACACCCGGTCTGTCACACTGCTCCTCCTCTGCCTACAACGGCGAGACAGGGACACGCGGAAAATGGCTGGTCTCTTCCTCGTGTGCATTGCACGACACCTGTGTGAAACAGTATCGGTATTGACTACTAATCTCAAGCAAGGTGACAAGGTCTGAGTGAAGAAGAGTTTTAAAAAAACAAACAAAAAAGCAGCAGAGGTGGGAGAAGCAGCTGTGGGTCCTCTAATCATGCTCCGAAACTGTCAACCTGCCATTCAGCTGCATGAAATGTATTTTCCCTCCAGTCTTACCAAGTTTTCTGTATTCCTTCCTGAGCACTTCTTGTGGAAAGATGAAGGACACTTTTGCTCTTACAGCAGAGCACAAGTTAAGGTTCACCTTCAGAAATGAAATGTGGTGAAAGAGGTTTAGTAGACCACATCCACTCTAAATTAGCAGCTGAGTTAGTCAGAGTTTACCTTGGTGAAATTTTAGCAAATAACATATTATCACATTCCCCTCAGTGTCTCTCTCTCCAGCCTGGTCTTTGATGATAATGCAAATGCAACTTGGCTTTGTAGATCAGCAAAACAGTTAATAAAAATGTTTTTTCTTTCTAAACAAGTAGTACAAGATACTGTGTAACACTCCCTGTGTTAGGGAATTGCAGTGCAGCTGATGTGATAGCTGCTTGGAAGGGATCTTTCTGAAGATGTTTCTCACTCTTTACTACTTTTTGATGTTTCGTGACAGGAATGGTCAATAGGGATGGGAAGGTTTAGACTTCACTTTAACATACTTTCTTTGGTTGCAAAGGAGAAAAATCTCCAGCTTCTCAAAGCATAAAAATTTTTAATAAAAACTTGTCAGTGTGAATTTTGGACGCATGAAAGTAGCTGATGAATCAGCCCTGAAAAAGCCCACCTTCTGCACTGTCATCACCGCACCTATGTGTGAACTGCACTGTGGACTTCAATCAGCCCACCTCTGGATGTTGGCGAGCCCTGTAGTTATACAGAGTAGGCACAGGGGTGTCACATTTAGGGTACTACTGCACCTTTCCTATAGGGTTGGGTGTCTCCAGAAGGTAGTTCATAGCAGCCCAAGGCTGAACCTGGTCTAGTCCTCAATAGGAAAGTGTAATACATTAAGAAATGAGGAGTTAGTATCTGATATAGTGTGGATTTCATTCCTAAGCTGGGTTTCAAAAGTCCTTGAGTACTTTCTTTAAAACACCTGAGCACTTTCAGTGGAGCTGAGAAGTGTGTGCTGGGTGTAGGCAGTGGGTCAACTCTTCCTCCCACGGACCACAACGCCGCGGGAGGACTGGCAGCAACAAAAACGGTGTTGTCAACCTAGACAGATTGATACAAGTGATTTGACCTCTTTAAGTGCTAGAAAAGGGAAACCAAAACTCAAACATTGCATGCTTGTTAGTCTTTGTGTCAGATCAAATAATACGGGCCTCTATAGATCGAAGTATATTAATGGATTTGTGTGGTTAAAAAGAAGAAAAAAAAAAATCTTAAAAAGGATGACTAAAATATGTACATGTAGCTTGACAGTATATTTTCTTTTAGGAAAATCTGGAATAAAAGCAACATTTACGCATGCTAAGCAGATGTTTATGATTAGTTCTTAGTTAACATCACCCAGCTGGCCATGAATGGCTTTATGGCGGGGAGAGCATTTGAGAATGTCACGTGGTTATATAAATCAAGAACATGGCAGTCATGATACTGGGGCAAAAGTGCTACATTTCCCATTTTAGGTTACTCTTTCAAATCACATCATAGGACAGCGAAGTAGACTGTTGTCACCAACACAGTGTTTCCAGTTTCCTGTAATATGATGCATATCTCTTCATGAAAGCTCATTCTGATGATTAGATACAGACATGTAGTATATGCATCTATATCTATAAACCTCTTTTGTCAAATTTGAGGAAATCAATAGGTAATAAAATATTAGAGGCATTCTTCTAATTGTATTTGATAAACTATATTAGTTTAGAACATAATTATAAATACACTGGCTTGAATATAATCTACTACAGATAATGCATAATTTTTATAATATTTCTTTTGATATTTTATTTTATGGGTCAGGAGATGAACTATGATATTTTAGAAATGTGAAGTGTTCATCAGGACCTTAAAGTGTTTTCCTGTTTACAGAAAAAATGCCTTTACAGGAAGATTATCTATGATTGCATGGGCAACCATCTCATGTGGGGATGTAAATGATAATTTTGTGCTCGATATATCTGCCTTATCCCCAGTCATAAAGTTGTTACGAAGTAGGACATAATTGCAGAAATACATAGAAAGTATTTAGCTGCTAGTTAATAAAAAAATATAAAGCCAAAACTGATCCTACTGCGTGAGAAGGATGAATGAATCTGTCACTTGTTTCTTGATGAAGTTTTATTCTTTGTTTAAAAGAGTTTTGTAAATTTTCACTCTATATTAAGTACATGAATGCGGGTGATGCTAATTCCAACTCGGAAAAAGTCTCTTGATTTAACTCGATGAATATTTGTCAGGCTTTTCGTGTAGGTTTCATGCTGTGCTTGGCCCTTCTGTTTTCATATGAATGCTTGACTCGGTTTCCATATCTATTAAACAAGAATAATGATATTTCATTTGAAAGCAAAGTGAGTTATTATAACGAAAGCTATTGGAAATGTGTGATACGTTGTTCAGTTGAGATACACGGAGAAAGCGAAAGGGGGAGAAAGGTGTGAAGCTGAAAAGTTTTCTTCCACAACTCCTCATTTCTCAGTTTCTTTGGAGAAAATCTGGAGGAGAGCACGCATCCACAAATCTGAATCAAGGCTACTTAACTTCATGACCAACCATGGCTATTGTATTTGAAATTTGTTCCTTTCTGAGGTGTCTTTCTAGTATGTTAGTATGAAACATGTTTTGCAAATATTCAAAGAGGTTGTTATGGGAGTCTAATTTAAATAAAGCACTTTGAACATTTTCTTTTTAGAATTGAACTTTAAAAAAATAAAAAAGAGGGCATAGCGTTTTCCTTTATTAAGAGATGGATTTAATTATTTTTTGATATCTGATTTCTATTCCCTGAACTTCAAGAACACTCAGTCACTTCACTGTGTCTTGTTTTACAAACTTGGATGCAGAACTGAAGTGGAAGGGCTTTGGAAGAGAAGAGCGTTCTGGCAAAACAAACCCAATGAGCAGCCGTAGAGTTTCCCAGAGCCCTTGGTTGGCGCTGCCCGTGTGAGCATGGGTGTACCTGGGAGCAGGGCTGGTGGGAGCTGCTCGGGCAACCCCACGGGCAGGCAGAGGAGCAGCTTTGCAGGGGCTCAGAGTTCAGCCCCAGCTGCACTGTGCCCGACACTGGTAAATCTCAAGCAGCTTCCTTTGCTCATACTTAAAGACATGTCACTTACCTTTCTGAAAGCATGGTGCAGCTAAGCTCACAAATGGGACATTTTTGAGTGGCTGGGCATGAAGCTAGTGCAGTGAGCAAGAGCTCTACACCTACGTGTCCCGCCACTGATAAGGGAAAAAAATTGAGTGTTTCTTCCTTGGTTTTTTTAACATTTCTCAATCTGTTTGAAGTGTTTTGATTAGCTTGTAATCCAGTAACATCATCAAGTAATATCTTCAATATAAATGTGCCTTCCACTGAGGTGCTAGAATGATGTACTCACCTGAACATTACTCAGGACCATTGGGCTGCAGAGCTGCCCAGTGTCTGAAGGATACAGCTCTTCTGTACAGATGCTATTGGGACTCTGGAAGCAGAGTGAGACCTGTTGGGTGAAACCAGTAAAGGCCGTATTTTGCTTTTAGCTACTCTACTGTTATTCAGTGTGAATCAAAAGCTGCTTGTAAGCATTATCCCCTTTTCAACGGAATAATTGTATCACATAAAGTTTTTCCAAGGAAAGGTTTGGGCACAGGACCATGACTCTGTTCCCCAGCTGAAATAAAGTTAAACACAAGTGTAAAAAATAATAGACACCTTTGGCTTTGCATCACCAAGGAGATCTATTTAATTTGATATCAAAGTTTACATGATTTTTTTTTTCTTTCATCTCATACTTGGTATATAATATAGTTGTATATGTAATAACTTTCAGGAAACAGGTTTTAACTGTTATGTGGCTCTAAAGGCATGTACATAATGCAAACGAAACCTCAAAATTTGAGCTATTCACATTTTTGTAATGTGGATTGAATTAGAATTAATACATAGCATATACATGCATTTTGGGCTGCATGGAAAGACTGTTCTAAAATTGTGTTGCTGTTATATAGTCTAGCACAAGGTAACTGGTTGTTCTTCTGGCCAGCTTAGATTGTGCTCATTAAGAAAATATGATTTTCCAGAATGATAGTTTTTCTTTTCTGGTCTCATTCTGCTAGCATGTCTTAGGTAGAAGAATATCCATCTTCGTGCACCTACGTGTGCAGACATGAGTGCAACTTTGAAGGATGAGGATGACGAAGTTCCCTGAGCAATTATTACAATTAGAGCATAAATGAATGATTCCAGAAAGGAGTCAGTGCTTCCTTCTATAGTGCAAGTGGTGTACCTAAACAATCTCACTAAACTTGGTTATGGAATAATGCAATTCAACCTCTGGTCTGCAGAAATGTGTAACTGATAAACATGCTCTTGTATCGGAACTTAGCAAAAACTGTTAGCATACTATACTTGCCAAATTGTTTAGTTTTGTGTACTTCAACAAAACACAGTAAATCAAAGCAGCTATTTCAAAACGTGAGAACTTTGATAAGCACATAGTTGTCGGACTGAGGAATTAATCAGTTTACTATATTTCATTGCAAAAATAATCTACACTGGCTTCTGTTGCCTTTCAAAAACTTTCAAAGAAAGGTAACATGCATCCACCCACCACCACCACACCATTGTTTTTTAGAACAAGTAATTAACAAATCAGTGCAAGTACAAAATTAAAAGCCAAGAACTAGCAGTAAGACCCCCTTAAGTGCTGAACCCTTTCTCACATCTGCAAAAGGTATGGCACTAGAATCCAAAATCCATGCCTATTGTTGGGAGTCATCCTTGCCCCCTTGTTTCCTGACTTTAATGTGATTGTTCCCAACAAGATGGGGCAAAACTTTGTGAAGCTATTTCCATTGAAGGGGTGGATCTGTAGAATACCAGAGATCTGAGGAGATGTCTCAATTCCTGCCAGGAATTTTGAGCTCTATAGTCTTCCAGCTTGCTTTGCTATTAGTCTGTTATATAATTTCTTTCCACATTGTTAGGTCTCTCCCCATCGACATTAAGATTTACACAGACTATTCTGTCAAAAAAAAGAATTACTAAGATGTTTTGTGAGTCTTACCCACTTTCGTATAGCCAAATACTAATCAACAGGCTGAGCAACAAATCACTGTTAAATTTTTAGCCCCTTATGTTCAGCCAGCCAGTTATTATCCAGCATGCAGAAAACAGGGTCTGGATCATAAAAAACATATAGTAGGGGCAGTTAAACTGAGAAATGGCAATGATTCTTGTTTAGTGCACAAACAAATTTTCCTTTGGTACAGGTGTACATGCTTTGACACCACCAACCTGTCCAATTAGGACACTGAAAAGAATAAGTCCACATATCAAAATGTTTTAAAATTATTTTTTAAAAATATAGAGCTGCAAAAGGCAACTTATTTCTCTAAAGTTCAAAAGTTCATGCATTTTAACTTTAGTTAGCTAATTTTGTTTATAAAATAAAAAAGGACAGAATGACCTTTTCTGACTGACAGGTATAAAGATCATTATTTTCAGCCTGATTTCTACCAGCTGTTATTTGGTTTTGGTTTTTTTCTGCTTAGTCAAAGAGCCTCGTGTCCTCCCTCTGTTGAAACATAGGAGAGTTTTGGCTATTGACTTCAGTGGCAGCAGGACCAGATGCTTCATTATTGATGCTTTCTTCAGGCATTCAGAAAGAAAAATGTTTGAAATGTTCAGATTCTGTTGGAGATATAACCTTTTGGAAAAGTTTGCCTCTATCGTAAATATTAATCACAGTACAGTGGTTGGTCTATAATATTTAACAGATGGGATTTAAATGGCTGAAAGGAGTCTGCTGTTATCAGTTCTGAACAACTAATTGCTCTCCATATTAGAGCATTTACTTTGTTTTATGGTAATTAGGTTTTAACACTCTGGCATCAGAGGTCCTGGGGTGCATTTCCACTCAGTAGAAGAACTTTGCCGTTGCCACATGGAGCTCAGCCCTAGCTGCTGTTAGCACATTGGTGCCTGTGTGTTGGGTGTCCCTGCAATGGGGACCTGATTTCTTCCCTGGCTTCTGCAGGCCACCTTCCTGGAGGGACCTGAAGTGTTGCTAGTGGCTCGGTGAAGGGTCCTCACAAAGGGCCCTCTGCCATGCAGGCTTGAAAATGCCTCGTGCTCTGTGGTGGAAAGTGCTGGGGGAGGATGAGTTCAGTAAACAGCAGAAACCTTGGGGAAACTTGATTCTCCATTCAAAGGTAAACCTCTTCCCCCTGCTGTAACCCAACCAGGAGATGAGGCAACTTCCCTCATGGACACAGGCTTCTACCGGCAGCACTTGCTAGACCAGTTAAAATCTTATTCCATTGTGTTAAAAGGAGCATATGATGATGCAGTTCAGAGTACAGGATATGATGTGGAAAGAAACTTGATTTTTACAGAGGGTTTCCATGCTGCTTCTCTACTTTTTTTTTTTTTTTTAATCTCTCTATGATGTATCAAGATAGCAGTGAATAATTTAGCCTGAAGCCCAGACCTTAACCCCTGTATCAGCAGATGTGGAAATTATATCCTCTCCAATGTTGTGTGAAACTCCTGAAAATCGGTATGTGTTAGACTGTAGAAATCATCTCATATGAGGTCAGTAAACTCCTTGTGAAAGTTCGGTGTCCCAGCATGTTTTAATAGCTAGTCCAGTATGATCAGCAATGTCTCCATTTCCATCCCAGAACAGCAGTTCTCTTCTGAGTCTGGCTGAGTCAAAGCCATCAAAAAAAAAGACTGGCAAATTCAGGAGTTTTCTTCGAAATAATAAGCACGCTGGTAATCAGTCCATGAAGGTTTTTTCTTGACTTAAAATGTTAAAGTATGAAATTACATTGCCTTTGCTAAATACTTTATTTCTTTTAGTTTCCTTTATGGGGGTGGGTGTGTGTATGTATATGTGTGTGTATGGGATGTATATCAGCAGACGGCTTTAGCTAAAGTGGCAACAGCGCTTAGTGCCCACAGTTTTTTAAGAAGTGATTCATCAGCTGAACAGGGAGATTTTCAAGCAAGGGAGTTCTTCCAAAATTATCTCTCCAGATCCAAGAAACTATAGTTCCTCCTGCTGGTTCCTGTGTTCGTAGTGAGGATGAACTGTCACCTAGAACAAAGCAGACTCTTTAAGTATAAAGTATATAGGAGTATAATACTAATGCTACTTTTGTCTTAGACATACTATATGAATAAAAGTGGTTTAGATGTCCAAAATGAAGTTATGTAAGCATGTCATGCTGGTTTTGTGAACCATTTGACAGATATCTTCTCATACATACTTTAGGTCACTAGATGAGTTATTTTCACAGTGCTTAACATACTAGCTGTAGTTTCACAGATATGGCAATGGACACGCAAGTTTCAATGAGAAATAGGAATTGTTAATGTAATTCAATGGCATATAACAAGGGCATGAATTTAAACAAAGAGGAGAAATCAGTTTACTAACATGATATATGTGTTTTTTCGTATAAGCCAGGTTATACCTCTGGGACTCGATCTGGAAACCATCTGTGCAGCTTCTCTTTTGTAGAGTTTAAGTACTTGGTTACACAAAAACCTCTGTGGTTTTTGGGGTTCTTTGTTTTTTTTCCCCCAATATTTTAATTTCCCATGATATATTTAGCAAATTGATGTCACTTCCATCAGGGTGCAATACACTTGCCCAAAGAAAGTGGTGAAAGCTTCAGATTTTGAATCATTTAAATCTGGGTAGGGGGAGTTCAGTCAAAAAACCCAAACTTACATAGTTAAGTCAACCAGTTTTGCCTAGTATCTGCTGGTAGGTCCTGTGATTCTGCCACAATGAATTATGTTGCTCTCAAAATTAATACAAGAAATTGTATGACTATCAAAATGGACAGACACAGCCTCCTTGGCTGGAGTAGACATATGAGGTTGCAAATTTTTAATATTCCTCTCAAATGGACATTCCTTGGGATAAAAAAAAGCTCCGCTGAGTATGTGGGTATGCCACTTTATTTTAAAGCAGGAATAATAGTGTCCTGATTAATTTTAAAGTGAGAACCAGGTCTGTGCAGCTTCAGAAACTGTATCTGGTAGCAATTAATAATGGCTGTTCTGCAGCTCCCTTTGGGTATTACAACTGACGTACTTGACGGTAGATGCCATCATTGCCCTTCTGTGGCTGATGCCAGCACTTCTGTACCTGGTTTGCATTTCATTGCTACCCATAACTCCTGTTCCTCTGTTTCATCCCTGAAAGCTAACATATGCTAATATTTAATTCCTATCAGTGCTTACTCTATCACAGAATATAGCATGGCTAAAATAAATCACTGAACCATGAACTGAGCCCTAGCCTTGTAGGAATGGAAACTTTTTTTTCCCCTTTCAAAGGGAAGATGGAGTACTAAATACATGTTTCTTGTAGGTTATCTACATATGTGCTAGCTGCATTTATGGGTAAAAGAAAAACCTAAAGAAAATTCTATGGCAGGAGTAGTTCACATTACTTCAGAAGTACAAAGTGACCCAAGTTATTCAGTTTCCTGTACTCCTTAATGGTACAAAATGCGTGGTGTAACTGTAACACATGAAGGTTGTGTTTGTGAGAGAACAAGAAATTCACAGATCAGTAGGGTTTGTAGATTTTTTTCCCCTCTTGGAACCAGGAGTGTGAATACAGCTCTGGATGGGGTTTTAAGTCATGCTTTTTCATTCATATGAAAGTAAGCAACTGCTGATGAACTGGGTGCTCATTACTCTCATGCAGAAGGGTTGCAGGAAGGATGATTCATGTCTTGTACACATGAAATGGGCATCGTCAAAGCCTTTGGCATATTGATGGTTAGAGAACATACACTAACAGAATCCTTTGTGATGAAGAAAAATGCCCCAGTGATATATGTCAGTTTGCTGTCAGCTTAAGATGCCAGGAATTTAATACTAACTGTGAGTGTGGGAGAGAAAGCAATCTTCAATAATAGTTATTGTTCAAATAACTAAAACAGTCACTGTTCAAAATGGCATTCTGCAAAACACTTTGCAAAACAGATTTATGTTCCTGTTTAAATATGAATAAACATACATATTTTTTTAACTTTATATTTGCAATAATTCCTTTTGACTTTAAGATTCCTAGAGAAGCATCCCAAATCTACATAAGTTTTCTTCCTAAATTTTACAGAGAACAGAGGGATCATTTCACACCATGCTGGACTTAACCTTATCCATGTATAAGGAAGAAATACGTTGTCTGGGTCAATGAATATCTGCAGTGTCAGGAAAGGTATCGGGGAGATTACCTTCTCCTGAAAGTGATGTCCTGAGCTTCATGTTTCTTAGAGCATATTTTCTTGAAATAGGTCCGTCTCAGAAATCGGTATGGAAATCATACTGAGTGGTCACAGAGGGAAAGTAAGTTGTTATCGATGCAGGTTCTCAGTCTTGGACAGATTGGTGTCATGATTTACTTTTAAATGCAAAAGATCTTGAGTGTTTTTTCTAGTGTTCTCTGGATATTATTTCAAGCTTTAAAGTTCGATGTGTGGTGCACAGTATTTTCTAAGCTAAACGTATGGCAGTTTTAAATTCTGCTGTTCGCGTTAAATTTGTTTTAAAGTTCTTGATCAAATACTTCAAAGGTAATGATCGTATGGAATATGTTTCTTTGCTCTCTATAGTGAAAACTCTTATAATTCAGGCAGTCACCACATTTACATTTGGGTGAGGTGGAAAGGGTAATGGCATATATGTGTACGGGATGGTGTCTGTGCAAAGGCAGGAGTATAAACCCTGAAAATATTGTTAAGAGACCAGGAAGAGGCTTCTCAAAGCATTTCTGCAGTACCTGAGGTCGTAACGCCAATCCTTCTCTGCTATTCCAGCTCTTGGGAAGACACTGCTGTGCCAAATCACTGTGGTGTCACAGACCCTTTGGTAGCTCAGGGCAAGGTGGGTGGATGCTCACTGGAGATGTGGCTGGTGCTGCAGAATTTTTTCACTCATGACTGGAGCAGAGCTTGAACCCCACCGTCAGTTCCTGGCCCTGCTGACATCCGTTGAGACTTTGCCATGGACTTCAACAGAACCAGGGTTTCACCTCAGGTCTCCAGATGTGAAAGGTTAATGCATTAACCCACTGCAGCATTTAGCTCCCTGGGCTTGATACCTATTTCAATATACTTTAGTGCAACTCTGTAAATATGACATTCAGAGGTGGTCCCCAAGAGAACTGGGTACATGAGAAATGGTGCTAGCGTGAATAATGCATATCACAAGGATTTGCAAGACTGACGAAAGGGAGATATGACTTACCCAGAGCTTGTGTTTGAGGCAGTACTCTAGGAACTGTAAGTTGACAGAGCCTTTAAGAATTTCTATATGCATAAACATATTTGCATGATAGTGATATCTGGAGTCCCCAGTAGATTATCTGGGCCCCATTGTGCCAGGCACTATACAAATACAGAGAGTCTTTCTCCACAGAACTTATAACATAAGCACGAAAGATGTATAAAGTGTTGGATAATGAAGTGTTGTTATTCTTCTTTTACAAATTGGGAACCAGGGCATGGAAAGGTTAAGTGATTTGCCCAGGAGCACACAGGATGTCTGTGGTAGAGCTATCATTTGAATCCAGATTGTCAGCTTCCTTAATCCAATTCCTTCATGAAGTAAGTGCTTAATAAAGCATACTTGAAGCTATCCTTACTTAAAACCCTATACTGACACCAGCAGGAAAAATAAACCTGTTAGTTCTTCCAATAGCATTGTGTTTATCCCTTGAAAGTATTAATACATCTGCAACTTGAAGTGGTATACTTGCTCTTACGACTGCTTGTGTAACTTTAGTTTCTGCCAGAAAAAAAAAAAAAAAAAAGTGGTTGCTGTTCTTTCCA
Source organism: Nipponia nippon (assembly GCF_047370975.1). Lineage (NCBI taxonomy): Eukaryota > Metazoa > Chordata > Aves > Pelecaniformes > Threskiornithidae > Nipponia > Nipponia nippon. The sequence goes on from NW_028262380.1 coordinate 59,337,149, forward strand.
TGAAACTGAGTGGAAGTTATAATATTCTCTGTTTCGTTGACTGGTTAGCCACACATGCCAATGTTTTATAGGATGCACAATACTATGCTAATGCAGCAGGAAAGTGTAAAAGTGGGCATCACTTGAATGCACACCAGGTAAAATGAGGCTTCAGCTTGGACCGACCTGTTCTCAGTGAACTACTGTCACTAGAGTGTGTGCGTACTTTACCTGCTAAGCTGCACCTTCTTGGCACATCATCATCCCAGGTCTGTCCCTGGGGCCAAGGAGCCACCAAATGTAGCTCTTTCTCAGAGCCTGGGGAGCTGCAGCACTTCAGGACTGGAAGTTTTCTTTTTAAGATTGCTAAATCCTGGAATCTCGTTTGTAACCTCTTCAGGGTCCTGTTCTTTCCCTAATTTCCAAGGCACAAAACAGAGAAGAAATTAACTCTTCCACTGCCTTCTGTCAGTGTAAAATGTGGAAACAGGTGCATGTCCAGTCTTACTCAACTTGCATAGCTACTGTCAAGATGAAAATTATGCTTTCCTGTGAAACTTTTTGTATCCATTAGTGTTTCAATAACATTGGAGGTTTTTAAAGAGGTTTTTGCAGCCAAAAGAATGTGGATTTATTTTTTAGATCATTGACTTTGCTTATTTAAAACTTCTTTTCCCAACATCATTTCAGTTCCAACTTTCCTTCTCTCCTTGTTCTGTGAGAAAGACCATACAAAGGAAAATTTTGAAAAACTTTTAAAAATAGGAAAAAATTGATTGTAAAATCATGCAAAGCACCCCGGCTGTCTTCAAAGTCTGAAACTACTTTTTTCCATGTTTCATTAAACTTTCTAGATCTCGGGTTGACGTGTCTCTGCAGCAGAAGCCACTGAAAATTGTTTGGCTCTCTAGCTAGAAAAATAACTAAATAAAACCCATGAGAGCTGAGAGGTTGAACACAGTCTTAACTCTAATATCACAAAATTCAGAACAGCTAACAAAAACAAGTTTACAAGAGGATCCAGTTTTGCAAGCTTTTGCCTTTGCCTTTAACCTCACTCCAGCAAAACTTGTGACTAAGGAGCAGAGAAAGCTACAGACTGTAATGGAAAGCCTGAAAAAGACAATTCACATTTCATCGATAGCAGAACGCCTAAAAGAGGGCTTTAAAGACACCTAAAATTCAGAATAGATGCTCTAATGTGTTTTAAGAAGTTCAAAAGTTAGTAATATACTGCAGTTTTGCTGAACTACTAAGAGTGGCTGAAAAGCAGTTATTTTAAATGCCTTCAATGCAGTTGGTCGTGTGATGCTAACATTTAAAGAAGAACTTTGATTATCAAGTGACTACAAAACTGACCGTTCTATAAATTGCAGTAATATGAAATGTTTATATTCACGTTGTTGGAATTTTAGGGTCACAAGTGTGAAAACAGAAGCGCCCAATCTCCTGCCTATGAAATTATGATGTTGTGAAGTTCAATTCATATAGAAAAAGATCACTTTAATAGTTGCCTGTGAAAGTGTCTCTCACATTAAGCTTCCAACTTTCAGCTGCCACCCTCTTTGTTCACTAGACAAAGACAGAAATGGCACAGACATATATCAGGTGCAGTTCTGGCCTGAAAAATCAAGTCACTCTGCAAATTATGTTCTCTTGCTCCAGAAACCTGATCACTGCGTAGCTAGCTATACCTGACTTCTGTGAGAAAATCAATTCTTACTACCCTTTGATGCTGCTCACGCTGCAAAGCCAAGGCAGCTCTCTGAAAGGGAGTTCAGACGTGCTGTATCATCCATGCAACAGTTTGCTCATGTCCATCTGTCCGTGCCAGCCATGGGTGGCAATAACGTTATAAAGGGGTTAACTATGGCTTTGTTCGGCCTTTGAAATACTGACTAGTAGTAGCAATAAAAAGGAACGGCAAACATTCAGGAAAATCTTCAGAGCTGGTGGGGAAAAGGACATTTTCTACGGGGTAGGTGAGCACTTAAAACTGGAAATGAACAGAGACAGTGTGCTGGGATCCTGCAACACCATTTTTACAGAGGCAGGCACAGAGCTCTGCTTTGTGTGAGCTGCTCAAGGTGAGAGAGGAAATACCTAGTAGCCCAATCTCTAGACATCCACTGTAGTAACTTTTGGGTTATCTTCCCTGAATTGTACTTCTGTACTGGAAGGGGAAACTGGATCTTTAGAGGGTGTCTTGACTTGGTTCTCATGGTAAGGGCCGTGCAAATTCCTAGACGTCTTACTGGAGACTTCCAGCTGCAGCTTCTATCCAAACCCAAAAAAGAAATTGTGTTTATTTGTTTCTCTTGCTTTAAGCTCAAGATATGAATTATGACGATGTGGCTTAACCCTGGCTGGCAACTAAGCACCACACAGCCACTTGCTCACTCTTCCCCCAGTGGGATGGGGGAGAGAATCGGAAGGGTAAAAGTGAGAAAACTCATGGGCTGAGATAAAGACAGTTTAATAGGTAAAGCAAAACCTGTGTGCAAAGCAAAACAAGGAATTCATTCACTGCTTCCCATCGGCAGGCAGGTGTTCAGCTATCTCCAGGAAAGCAGCGCTCCATCACATGGAACGGTTACTTGGGAAGGCAAATGCCATCACTCCGAACATCCCCCCCTTCCTCCTCCTTCCCCTGTCATGCTGAGCATGACATCATATGGTGTGGGATATCCCTTGGGTCAGTTGGGGTCAGCTGTCCCGGCTGTGTCCCCTCCCACCTTCTTGTGCCCCCCCAGCCTGCTCGCTGGTGGGGTGGGGTGAGAAGCAGAAAAGGCCTTGACTCTGTGTAAGCCCTGCTCAGCAATAACGAAAACATCCCTGTGTTATCAACACTGTTTTCAGCACAAATCCAAACCACAGTCTCATACTAGCTACTGTGAAGAATATTTAACTCTATCCCAGCCAAAACCAGCACATATGCTTAAAGGAGATCCTCAGCAGTGTAAATGTGAAGTGAAAGTGTGTGTTAGTGAATTTGGATAGGAATTTGAACTGTTTTGAGGAACTTGCTGAGCTGCTTTGCAAAATCCAGGTATACAATTCAGACTGAAACCTCTTTCTCAGAAACAGTGAATCACACCTCTGGAAACTTGACACTAGGCCAAAGTAGATGGAAGCTTTTTAGCTAGCTTACAGTTGCATAATGTGTAATAGTCTTCTGACTTACTGTCTTGGAACTTGTAACCATGCGTCTTGTTTTAGTGCAGAGTTGATATTCGATGATTAGTAAATCCAGGAGATATCAACACAGTTTGAAAATGAAGTTCACAGTGCATTTACTGCTTGACTGCCAAAAAAAATTCAAATGCATGGTTCTCTTCTCTCAGATGAAAAGAAAATGGCTAGGGTTACTGGCTGGCTCTGTGCAGCACATGGAGAACTGTAGTTTTACTGTGTGATAATCATTGCTTCAGAACCTGTTTTCAATTACCAGCAAGTCCCAAGTCTGCTGCTGACTCTGTCCTAGACATACAGTGTGTAGCATGAATTGGAGCATTGCATCATACAGAATGGAAGCTAAACCAAGCTCTCTGAAAAGACAGTTTCCCAAATGCTATTAGCCTTCTAACCTGTGAGAAAACTCTCTTATTCTAAGAACTTAAGTGTTGAGATTGCCTCCAACTTGAAGTCATTAGGCTCTGTTTTATTAATTCGGCCTATGTGATGCTGATCTCTATCACTTGTTTTTCTTAATTTATGTGCATTAAAGCATTGCCCAGAGGCTTGAGACATGTACAGAGTGCTTTCAGAAGGACAGAACATCAATGCCTACCAGTGAATGAAATACTTAACAGGAGCAAGAGTTCATTCCTTGTCTTAAATGGGCAACTGAAGTCTTCAAAGGATATGTCTATGGAAGCCAATCTCCAAACAGTATAAATGAAAGAGGAGCTGGCTAAGGAGAAAGGAAGGTAATAATGACTGTGAGGAGGAAGAACCAGAGAAGTGGCTGGGAAAGACATTTAAAAATGTGGGGGGAAGTGATTTAGTGATTAACAGCAGAAGCATTATATATATTTTTATTTTTTCCTAAATAACTGACGTGCAAGTTGGGAGTCTGAGGCACAATGCAGTTATAATGGCTTCATTTGTTCTAACACATCAACTACGCTACTCTACTGTGGGCAACTCTCTGTCCAGTTGCTCTAACCCTCTGTGACTGCAAGATCACATGAGTTACTAAAAGCTAAACCGCATTATCTTGCAGTTTAGGTGGACAAAGAGGTTACGCGTGACTTGTTACTACAGGTCAGCTGCTGTTACCTGTTCCATCACTCTAACTTAGACAGCCAAGCCCTAGGAGACAAATAGAGACAGAACTCACTGGGATGGATGAGAGAAACTATTCAGGGAATTAAGAATAGTTTTGCATATTCTCCTCTTCCTACACGTCTAATACTGCTGTCGGTTCTGATACTACAAACTCTATTACAAACCTGAACCCTTCCTAGGCCAACAGATCTTATTCTGTGCTGTATTACAAGTGATTTCTGTTTGTGCAACCTCCATGTTTCTATTTTCCTCTGTAAGGACTGTTCGGGGCTGGGGTAGAGGGGGGCATTCTGGCTGGGACCATTTCATTCATCATGCCAGCATGTATGCTGGCAATGACTAACCAGTATATCTAACAAGGATATGGCTGGTGTTGCTAACCTAAGTATTTTTACCTTCTCTTCTAGATAACTTTGGATTTAAGGAGTGCCTAAGCTTTGACAAATTTTGGCAACAGCTATAAATCGACTTCATTTAATACCCAGTATTCCCTAAGGCATTTACTTTCAAAGACTCTTAGGCTCCTTTCTGTGCTCTTGGTAGATTTCCAGCTTTTATGTCCTTGCGATAAAATGGAAATAACACAGTTGAGTCTATATAAATAGCCATATAATAATAATATATCAACGGAAACTTTGCTAGGAGAGGACCCTGTAAAATGTAGTTGTAACAGTGCTCTCAGGCAGAATGTACCAGACAGAACAAACAAGTAGAGCAAGACCAAGAATATTCTTCATTTCAGATGTGAACGTTGGCAACTGGACCCGGTCTACCTCTACATGAACCAATCGAAGCAGATGAAAAATTACACACACAGCCCACATACTAAGCTAAAATCTGATGTATAGTGTACTGCACAGCATCCCAAAGTAAGTTAGAGAGAATGTAGGGTGATTTATATGGCAGGGGAGACGGGGATGCAATAACACTAAAATATTTAATGTTTCCAGGGAGAATCCAAGGCTGGCTGTGGCAGGTAGTAAGTTGATTATTAGGCACCACAGTACTGGCAGATGGCAATCCAAATCTCTTTGAGCCAGTAGGTTTGCCTTTTAATTGGTAAGGAGAGTACAGGTAAAACAAAAGATTCAGCACTCTCCCTTTCTGGGGATTAGAGTTAGTTATTTCTGAATTAATAGGGTATTAGACAAGTATGAACACACTATAACTGATTCAGATATTTCCAACTGATTCTTTGTCAGGAATTTCTAAAATGAAACTATATCCATAAAATTACCTTTAGGAAACATTTGCATTGTTTAACGATAAATAAAATGCATCAGCTTTTCTTTAACTCAAGTGTGAGAATAAGCAACTAATAAGAGACATTTTTCTAGCACCTGAGAAAAAATCCAACAGATGGTTTCCATTTACAAAAGAAAAGTGGTGACCAAAAATCTGTTTGCTTAAAACCAAAATTAATATAGCCTACTTAATCTATATCTGTGTATAGTTAATACCAGTGAGAATTCTTCAGCCTTGGAGTAATAAAATGTTTTTATAAACATGGAGTAAATGGCCTGACTAAATAGATTTTTATTTTTTTTTTCTCCTCCCCCAGGCTAAACTGGAATTTATAATCACTGTAAGACTTTTGAACTGAATAAGATGACTGTTTCTATGCTCCAGTTTATCTTGTTTAAGATGAATCATTGCCACTGAAGTTTAGGGCAAAATCTCTTGTACCTATGCAAGAGCTTACTTTCAAATGGTATCTTCCTATCTCACACAACTCCTTGTTGTAGCTCCACTTGCTGTTACTATTTCCACCAAAGGAAGAAAGTAGACTTCAGTAGTTCCTGTGTAAGTTTCTTTTAAGAATCAGTAGCAACTGTCCAGTATTTTTGCTGGCCACAGCCAGTTTCAAAGTAATTTCCATTTAAACTGAAAGGGTACTGTTTTGCTCAGAATAATTTTGGGATAATTTATGTGCTGGCAAAATCACAGCAAAAGATATCTTCAAAGGGCTTTTCTTGCCATTGGTGTGATATGGTCCTTCTGGCAATGGTGGTGGCAGGAAATCCTTAGTTTCTTGCTTTTCCTCTCTAACAAGGAGATTTGAGCTGAGGATGCATTTGCAAAGTGGGGCACGGTTCACCGGTCTGCACCGTGATGGGGCGATTCGCATCCTCCTGGCACTGCAGAACCTGGCGTTGCATCAGACAGCACTCCCTTGTTCTGCTGCTGATTGTGCTGGGACACGTGTATGTTTGGGGGAGAAAAAGATGATGCACCGCTCCCAGTCCTAGCATGCGTCCCAGCACTGGTGCGAAATGAGCCTGAGAAGCTTACAGGACTCGGGAGCAGCAGCTGTGTTTCAGGCTCAGGAAGGCTGTAAAGGTTAAGACCTAGCCTTTTAATTCTGGGGTAGGACAGAGAAGCACATTTCTTCCAAGCAAAACCAATTCAGTCCTATATCAGCCTGGTTTGTGGCAGTGGGAAGCTTAAAACGAGGAGATGCTTTGGGGCGCATTCAGAATCGCTTACTTTCAACTGAGAAATGTGGATGGAGGTGAAGGACATTATGGGAAACATTATGCCTCATGTACAAACATTTAGGCTACAGCTGTCTGGGGGAGAGAAACTGAAAAAAAATCCCTTTCCCCTTGGTTTGTATCAGTTCAAATTTTAAGGCTGTTCTTGGGGACTAAAATGAGAAATGCGCACTTAACTGTGGCATTTGGCTTCCCAGGAAGGTAAATCTGGCTCTGTCACTAAGATATATTTTTTCCAAATCCAGAAGTGATAAAACCTTTAAGTTTAAATCTTGCAGTAGGGCACGCTTTTTGCCTGACTGGTAAAACGTTTGACTCCGAATGTAAAGAAGGAGCAGAGGTGGTTATTTCCGTGATAGGGCAATTCTTCAGTTCATAATCTGTACCCTGTATTTCCAGCCACCCCACACCTTGGACTTCTGCAATAACGCCAGGAAGCAAAGGAAACTTTCTCTTGGACAGTGTTTTTGTTAATGTGTTAGCTAGGAAGATGTTTCCAACTGTGTTTTTGTTTTTCTCCCCTATAGGACTTCTTGTGTCAAATTAGGGAAAATTGTGGTCTTAATCTCCGACTTCCTCTGTACTTTTTTGGGGAAAAGGCAACTGGCATGGTATTTTTGGTCCTTCCCTGAAGCACAAAGTAACTGGGATCCTACAGGAAGCCATCTGAAGCATGACTTTTGCCTAAGCATTCAGGCTAAAGGAGCTTTGATCACGACTTGGATTCTTATCCAATCTGAACATCACTACTTTTAGAAGTTCAAGTTTGAGGTTCACCTGCAGCCAAAATTAAGGATAGCCCATACTGCTCTCTCCCCTTTGGAAACCCTCATTGCAATTGACCTTGAGCATCTTGGCTATGCTAAATATGCAGCGTATCAGTTATTCCTTCTGTGCAGTGAAACATTCGTTGTGGAAGGACAAAACAAAAATGAAATTTGAATTTATTCCTACAAATACATCATCATAATGATTTGCTATCAAGGTCAAAAGCCAACTGATCTCATCATTTCCAGATGCAGTGAATTGAGGACTGTTACATCAATATTTATGTAAGCAGAGACTACAGACTTTGTTTGTAAATTATTTTTTAAACGGCAGATTCTGAGATATCACATTTAAAAGGAAAATCTGAAGAAAAAATATTCAGTAGGCATTTGCATTCTTTTTGTTCTTTAAATGGCAAGCCAAGAAATATGAATAAAGCAGGTGCCCTTCTTGTTCACCAGTGTGTAAGTGTTCGTATTTTGATCCTATTTCTCTTGGAACTTGAAGTCAGGGATGTTTCTGTGGTTGCATTTTTTGCCTTTCCTTTTCTGTTACATTCACTTTTCATATGAACTGGGCCTCTGGTTTTTTTGGTTGGTTGGTTTTGGTTTGGGATTTGTTTGGGGTTTTTTTGGTAGAATTCACTAAAAGTGAGAGGCTTGTTCATAAAAACATGTATTATTCACACAATATCTGACAAATGCTGTTATTTTCACAAGTGTGGAATGTGGATATGACCAAATATGGTTTGTAGTTCATTTAATCACACTTCCTTTAAGTAGAAGTGAGAATCTCTTGGTTATTCAGAGAATGTATAATTCTAGTAGGAACTGGATAAAAAGTGGCACTGAAGTTCAAGAGAGGCATGTTTGATAAACAGTAAAGAGGCACCACCCCTTTCTTTTTTTTCCTCCACAAACAGAAGAGCATAAACTGAAACCCTACACTGGGAATAAAGTGCACATAAGCAAATAACATTCATGAATTAATCTACTTAGCAACTAAAATAAGATCTACTAGGTTTGTCCTACTCTCACTTTAGCCTGTACTTGAGGCTTTGGAAGAAAGTGAAAGCTCAAGTAATGCACATCTCCAATTCTGTAAACATGCTATATATTGAGGGTGAGCTCTACTGTTTCAAGCAAACTCCACAAGCTGTTGTGTATCATGTTGAACTGGTGCATGTAAACTAGTTCAGTCCTGTGAACATTCATATTCTTTCACATGATGCGAGTCGGGGTAATTGTACTGAAATAATCTTGTGCTGGTAAAATTTCAATCAAGGTGGTGTTGAGGATAATGAAATCCAGGATGAAAAAGAGGTGAAACCTGTTGGAATATTTAATAGAAAATGCGCCTGATACTACTCCCACCCTGTCAATGCCCAGGATAAGGCCTTACAGTAGCCCTTGTAAGAGCTTAGTATTTCTTCAGACTTGCTTACCTGGTATCCCAAAACTTTTGTATTTGCTTCAGACCCACCACTGATTTAAGCACATGAAAGAACGATGGCCGCACCGGTGAGATGCACAGAATCCACAAGATCAGGGAGAACACTTCACTCCTGTGGACCTCAGGGAGCATAATGCGTTCTGCCCAGAGACAGGAATCACAGTCGTGTCCAATATTTAGCAATAATATGTTGACAATAGTAAATTGGCTTCTTCAAATCATTAAAAATGTGTTTGACTTATGAGCTACATCTTGGGTAAATTCTCTTGTATCTTAAAAAGCATTTTTTTCTTACTGAGCGTGACTAAGGTCACGTGTTAGCTCCATTCACAGACAGCTGAAGACTCACTGGCATTGGATTGTCTCTTCTTCATTAAAAATCTCTTGTGCGAAAGCTTCATGTCTCTAAATCATACTCTTAACGACGTTTAAATTTTGTATAAAAAAAGGTCTGGGGCAAAGGCTAGGTCATCTCTATTTTTGGTCAAGAATTTAGCAGTCTCTAGATGCTAAGTGATAGTGGTGTAGTCTAGTCTGGTGTTGGCACGTTTTAAATGGTGTTTGGAGAGGGCAAAAAGGACACAAAAATGAATTAAGGACAAAGGGAGAAAATGTGCTGCAGTGAGGGAATTAAGGAGCTCTAGTTCATCGAAAGGAACACAGATGTCATTGAATTACAACGTCTAAATGTCTTTATGGGGAGGAGAGGGCTGGATAGTAAAGGGCTTTTCAATCTAGTAGAGAAGCATGACAAGAAACCATGTCCTTCTAGTTAAAAATGAACTACAAATGTTTGAGTGAAGATAATCAACTGGGGAAAAAAAACCTCAGCAGCAACAAAGGAGTCAATTCTCCATCTTTTATTTTCTTCATATTTAAGATTAAATACATTTCTAAAACAAATCCTGTAGCCAAACGTGAACTTTTGGACCAAAAGGCACACTTAAGTTACTTTTCTTGCTTTTACAGAGAAGTGTAAAAGACTGTTTCCTAGATCATTAATGTTTTGTTGGTTTTTTGGGTTTTTTGTTTGTTTTTTGGTTTGTTTTTTTTTTTTTTTAATTCATTAAATAAAGCTAGCAACCATGGGATGCCTTATCTGCTTAATATGTTTCAAGGTACTCCTAATACACTTTATTAATATCTTTCATAAGACTGGGGGATTTGGACCACCTCACAATAATCTTGACTTGAGTAATTTTAGAGCTTCTCCAAACTGCTTAATCAATCTGCCTTGTCTCTGTCTATGTTGGTTACAGGTCCTATTTTTTAGAGTTAGGATATACCAGCCACTAGCTTTTTCTGTCCCATATTTCTTGCAGAAAGAGATGCTTGAGTGAAAAAAAAACAAAAAACAAACAAAAAAACCCAACAAAACCCAAACAACACAACAAACCTCAGCCTGTTGTTCCTCTTTCACCCCAAATCTTAAAAGAATAGATTTTTTTTTTTTTCCTGAAGTTTCCCTAAAGATTGCCCAATCTCTGGTGCCTTTCTTCCAGTCTGCCCAAAAGGCCAGTGTAGACTAGGTGCACAGCTGGCCTGAACTGGTGTTGAAACTGGGCTTTTTGGCTGTCTTATGGCAAACTCCTTTCCTCCCTGGAGCTGCTTTTTCTTACCCTTCACTGATTTCAGTATGGTGTATCACCAGAAAAATCTGAGTGTATCTGTGCTTTTTTGCAGCGCCTTTCCTAGAGAGAAGGCCCAAAGGAGCACAGTGGCTCATGAGAATAATAGTTGTGATATGCCCTATCCTCACAGTACACAAGCCAATATATTGGCACCAAAATTATATTATGACCTTGATACTACTGAATCGTTCCGATAAAAGGAGAGTTGGACTTGAGCATATCATGCAGAGGAGAGTGGCTGTAGGCTTGTATGTGTCTGTCTTTTTGTAATCAGTCCTCCCTCTTTGATGGGAAGAATTTCTCCTGCAGACTTGTTTTGTAGTTGAAGCTCCAGCGCAGTGTGATGCTGGGAGAGATAACCTGGCTTGTTTTATTCAGAAGATAAGATATAGCACTACTTCTTGTTTTTGTGGGGTTTATAGTTTATTCAATAGGACTTAATAACACAAGAGAGTAACTGCAGGATGGGCTTTGGGGTCTAATAGGGAATTCCTCCTCTCATTTTTTTCTCTCCTCCTTTTTCTCCAGCTGCTTGAGACCAGTTACCACAGTACAATCCCCACTTTAAACACAATGACCAATGTGAACATACTTTACTTTGTTCTGGCATTTTGCTGGGGTAAAGGACAGGAGAGAGGTAGTGCGTCCTGACTTGGTAACTCTCTTGCCTGCCTTACTAGAGCTAATGGCCAAGCAGAGCTAGGTAGCCCGCTAAGAGCAACTGGGCAGGATTTAGATAGGTAAATGGGAGGTTAGTGACTGAGGAAGAGGCATAGCAGGGAAAGGCTGGGCCGCACCAGGCTATATATTTAGTGCAGAACTGGTAATAGTATTTATGTCAGTAATAATTATGTCCGTTTGGCTTGTGTATGTTTAGAAGCTCAGTAAAAGAGATATCAATATCAGACAAAAAACCCCAACCAGCCAACAAACCGAGACTCGGCAGAGACCCTCTTCTAAATAAGGACTTGCTTCCAGCTATCCACTCCTGCTAAAACTGGCTACAGAATTCCTGTAAGGAATGTATGCAGTGTGAAGCATATGTGAGAATAGGGTTAGACTGAGAAACAAGTGCCTTTATGGCCTGACAAAACACAGGTGTAGCAAACGCTGGCTGGCTTTTAGATGTTTTGATGACTTGTGTCACACCAGAAGCCCATGTTGCCACAGTGCTTTCAATGAGAGGAAAAAGGTTTTCTTCTACTTTTGGCCAAATTTCCTTTCAAGTACAAGGGCTATTGACAGGGCAGCGTTTCAGTAACTAGTGTATATGTCTGTACTTACATTTTGGGAAAGTCTAGAGAACTGTAATTATTTTTTTTCTCACATTCACTTTCTTAACCCTGAAGAGTTGATAGATAAAATCACTTTATAGTGTGTTTTTCCTGTGAGGCTAGTACCTGTTGTGTAGTATATACAGTGAGAAGCTGTACCTTTTTTAATTTAAAATTTGCAGTTATGCATCAATATATTTTTTGCTATAAAAGCCAAAATACGTTTCTTAAATTTATTTTTCTCAGATTTTTATTTTGAACCAGAATCTTTTCAGATCAGAATTTATGTAGAACTAATTACCTGCAAAAATGACAGGTATCTTGTAATCAGTGTTTTATGAGAACGCTGTACGCTTAACAAGGATCTTAAGGATTAAAATTGTTTGTTCTCACACAGAAGTTTCATGGGAAAAAAAAAAATTCTGATCAATTTAGACTCTAATGGAAAGAGCAATAGCAATAAGGATACAGAAAAGCACGGACCCTTTTCCAATTATGTTTAAATGCTTAGATATTCATTACCTCTGCAAAATGCTTTAAAAAAAAAATGCTCTGGGTATTGCAATAGCCTTAGACTGCTAAACAACATTATTGATTAGTTTTAAGGACAACTGCTATATATCATAAAATCAGTTGGCGGTTGCAGTTGCTTTAAAAAAAAACGCATGTAACTATATCCACTCATATCTGAGTTCTAGGTTTAATTCAATTTCTTGTGTTTCTGACCTGTTAACCTCTATTGAGAGCATATCACGATACAGCCCGTGTTGCCACATAGCCACAAGACTTGGGTCTAACGCAGGGGCTGTTGCCATCCGCACTGGGGACTGGGGACGGGAGGGAGAAGCGGGGTGGAGAGAGAGGGAGGCTGGGAATTACAATGCCTCATCTGCTCAGGTCATTCAGTGCCTTGCAAGCTTAATCAGGCTTTCTTCATCCTCCATTACACTCATTAGGTCCTGTTAGGTTAGTGCTCAATGTTGAGCTGTATCTTGGTCAAGACAATTGTTGCTGATTAGCTATAATTACCAGTAATGGTCCCAACCTGCTTTCAAGGAGGCTGTTGCTGTCATCTTGTCCAGGCCCCTGCTCTGTGATGAGCAGTCCAAATCTGCTAACCGTTCGCTTGCTTGGTGTTTTAACCAACAAGTTGCTTCTTGTGTGGGCTCATCCCGTCACCCTTGTACTTGCCATCTATAAACATCCCAACTCTGCTTGAGGTATGTAAAAATGTAAAGGTAAAGAAAACAGGAATGACTGGTATGGGGAGGGGGGGAACAGCAGGAGCAAAGAATTAAAAATAAAATACAAAATAGAACAAAAACTAAGCATTACAAGGGCTGTGACTCTCAGTGCTAACAAAGAAATCTAATACTTCATGCTTTGCAATCCAAAGTAATACATTACAAACTAGGGCCCAATCTCAAAATGTGTCCTTGTGTGAATAATCTTTGTTTGAGTCAGCTATCCCACGTATTTCCATCAGATTATTTTGGGAATAGCTGTCCTTAGGATCAGAGGATCAGACCTTTTATATTGCAAATATTGCTTAAGGCGATTTTAACTTGTGGATGGTTTTCTGGTTAGCCTTATGAAAGCCGCTATACGCTTACACTTCACAAAGACCATAAATAATCATGAGTCAAGTCAGAATTTATAGTTAATTGTGGTACGAATGCCAAGGTCATGTAAATGTTTATGTTCCCAATTCATAGTTACAAATAATGCCTGCTAAATTTCCAACTGACTTTAAGTACAAATAATTTGGGGAATGAAACTGAGCCCTAGTTATTTATGCCTCTTTTCTGCAGGCATCAAAAGAATAATTATCTTAAAACAAAAACAAAAAAGGATTAGCAGAGTTTGGACGCAGGGGTAGCGAGTAATGGTAGCCGAAGCAGCTAGCACAATGGGTAAACTTTCAAAACTCTGAGCGTGTAGCCGTGATCATGAAGCCCAGAATTCAAGTGTGCACCTGATATTGCAGTCTGAGGGGCAAATTCAGTAATTGTTCCTAGAGGCAAATTCCAGGATCCTTTGGGCTAACACTCTCTTGAGTATTTGTAGGCAAGCCTGTAATTGCACCTTCTGATAGCAGTTCTCCCCTTGAGGTGAGCAGTGTGGACGGTGTAAGCGTGAGCCGGAAGCTACAAACCACCTCCAGCCTCAAAGCTGTATTTAAAATAGCCCTATGCCTGAAGGAACCAACTCCAGGAGGCAGGGTGGTGGTAACACAAGCTAATGTGGTCACATAGCTCCCAGGCAGCATCTGGCTCACGCCTGGCCAGCCTGCGGTGTGAAGGCAGAGCACGTCTGTGCGCTGGTGGTGCGTACCTGTCAGATCCAACATGGACAACAGCCGGCAATACTCGAGTTTGATACAGACTGCAGCAGCTCCGTTATGGGTACCTGAGTATACTGCCAGGACTGCGGGCTTAGTGTGATCTTGAAAAGAATAATTTAAGGAGAGAAATTTATGAGAGGGAAGGAAGGATACGGTGAAGTAGTCCCAATATTTATATATTTACTCAACAAGTATCTTAAACAAAAATTCTCCTTGAGGAAAAAAGAAATCCATTTTGGTTGCAAAGTTAAACGCTTGATCGTTGCATCTGTTCATCCGGCATTAATTGCATTGGGAAGTGTTCTCACTCAAAGCACTGAATAAGGCAAGAAAAATTAATATTCTCATATAATTAAAGACTATATAGTAGTTTATATATATATATTTAAAAAATATCAGAAGTAGAACTGACTGGCAGTTCTAAATGTGGCGTTTTCTAACTTTCAAGTACTCGATTTTGCATTCTAAGTAATTCTTTTCTAACAACTTCAGCATTCACCATGTTACATTTAAAGAAAGGAAAAATAAATTCTTTCTGCTGCTTTAGCAGGCCTAACTATGGGTGCAATTTGACTGAAGTTTCTAAGCTACCTAATTTTATTGATACCAGCATACAACTAGATGCACAGGAGCTGCCATTTTTGAAGATGACTGTGTTCCTACCATAAGAATGCTTCTTGTGTGTTTCTTCTTTATGTGGCAAGATGTAATGGCAATCGATACTGGTTTACAGATGCTTTATGTCTCTGCAAGGGACGCATATCTTTGAATGCAGCAAAATAAAAGAAGTTTGCTTTTTAAATAAACATCTGCAAAAAATTCTTTTTCTCTAGCACATATAGTGCATGCAATGGCTCTGATAAATTGGAATAGCACCCATTATCTGCTCAATCTCAAATTTCATCATAGAAGAATCTTTTATACCACACTAAGGAACCTTCAACGTATCATACACTGAAGGCTTATCCATATTTATGTACTGTAGTCATACTTGTACAAAAAAATACACCCTGCATAAATGTATGCGTTCCACTTCCGGGAGTATGTATGGTCCTAATGCATATGAACTTCCAGAATCTGCACATTTATACACCTACATATTTGTGCATGACATGTATGTGTTTTATAGATGCAGACGTAAAACGCGCTACATGTTCTGTGTAGTCTAATTTTTCTGTCAAGTGCTTTAATGCCTCAGTGAAGTGAATATTTGGCCTGTAAAATTCAGTTGATTTCTAGGCAAGAAATAATAAAATTTTAGCATAAAGAAATTTAATGGACACAATAAATAGTAAATATATTCACATTGTGACTGTCAAATTACAGTTCATCGAGACTGGTCCATATTTTTTTAAACACTGGCAATAGCTTTAAAGAGGATTCTTTTATACACATATATATGTGTGTGTGTATACATATATAAAAAAGGGGTGTGTGTGTATATATATAAAAGATTTTTTTTTTTAATCCCCAAATCACCAAGTCTCTTTGCAGTTTATGGAAGGAAATGGAGACTGTTGGCCAGGAAATCACATCCCAGAAAGATCACGTTCTTGTGACAATTTATCATGGAAAAAGCCATGTCTTTCAATTGAGATGTAAAGCTGTGGTCTTGCAGTTTGTGGTCAATGAAGATGCTTGGGGTTTTTTTGCTATCTCTTGCAAGAAATGGGTTATTAGCCCCTGAAGTCTTGGTTACATTCCAGTTTTAATAACTATATTTTGCCTACATAATTCCCACTGTAGCTTCAGGTGGATTGTGGAATTTTCTTCACTTCCTGTCATAAACTATTCTGTGGTGTTGCTGCGCGCTGTGTAACAGCTGCTGTGCTCCGCTGCTACTGTGCAGTGCTTCTCCCCAAACTCCTGACCCTCTTTATTTAATCTTACATCATCTTTTGTTGAGTTTGTACCAGTATTTCAAACAGCACATATTACAAACCATTACCAAATGGGAGTTAATACAGAAGCTTAATGTAGTATTTTCCAGTTGCATCTTTCATATCTGCTTGACAATCTACACATGGCCTATAGAGGACTTCCAAAAAATATTAGAAGCAAACAATATAGATTTTAGGGGCCTCCACTTCCTCTGTGAGTCTCATCCATTAGTGATAGATGGGGATTAAACAGCAATTAAACGCATTTCAGACAGGCTGCACCCATGTAGTGTCATTAGCACTCTTCTCGAATGTGAAGCATGTAACTCCCTTGCAGAAGAAGCTGAGGCAGCAGGGCAAAAGGAGGACGTTAGCTGATTTTTTTTTGTTTGTTTTTTCTCTACCTGCCCACCAAAAAAATAATTTTTTACTGGAATTTTGGTCAAAAGATATTTAGGATTTTTGCTCTTTTCTGTTCTAGTTTTGGGGACCTTGTTGAGAGAAAAGATGGTTATTATTTACGCTTTTTCTCCAATAATTTATTACTTGATTGACCTGGCTTTTTTATACTTTTTGCTCTCCGTTTCATCTAATCTTCTTAGTTCATATGTGTTCTTGGTTTTATTTAATAGCCAGAGCAGTATCTTTTTCTGTTTAGGATTGATTGACAGTGGAATATTCTGGCTAAGAGCTATAGAGTCAAACCACAGACTGAGACACTGTACAGACTGTACATCCTTGGAGTCTGCCAGCAGACCGTTCCTTGCAAAATATTACCAAGTCTAACTATGAATTTTGGAATAACACTTTCTTGGCTATTTGTAAAGGCAATGTGGAGTATAGTTAGTAGGTTTACATTTCTTGCCAGAAAACCATAATCCGATGCTTGCGTCAATACATGAAAAACCTTTGCTATGGTTATTCGTCGACAGTTGTTGTGCATGTAAGAAGCATGTGCTTTCATTCATCAGCATACTCTGTGCTTGTTCATCCTTTGGGCCTCGTTGTTCCCAATTTGATGAAGTAGGGAGGATTAGAAATCGCAGCGCCTTCCAGCGATGCTTTCCTCGCAGTGGCAGTGCGTGGGTGTTGCTTTCTGGGTGGTCGTCCCCTCGCTTGTCCTTCCCTTCTGACAAAACGGCACCTGCGCGAGTTGTACCTGCACGAGATAGGATTCCCGTGAACGTCCTCTGGATGGGCAACGCTCTGAGGCAAAAGAATGAAAATGAGTGGATTCTGCCTGTAGGTGGTTTTGCTGGGAGAGCTGCCGTGGGCAGCAGGCTCGGCCGGCGCTCGGGCCAGGCCCCTGCCATGCCTCTGGAAGGACAAGGTGGCAGGAGCTGAGCGCCGCTTTCTTACCTTGTAGCTCACCGATGGCAAGGCTTGCCCCTTTGTCTGCTAGCCAGTTCTACGTGCAGGTTATTTCGCATGAATTAACTTCGTATCTTCTTAAAGCAGCGCAGAGATAGAAAGCTCTGTAAACCTGTAACTATTTGTACAGTAGCATTGCTCTACGTCATCAAAAACCTGCAAGATATATTAAACTAAGCTACACACAAAAAGTGAAAAAACTTGAATTACATGTTAAGAGCTCTCATTTCCTTATTATTATCCCTAAACAAATACTATTGAGACTGGCTTTCAGCCATCGTTTTGAAGGATTTATGATTGCTGCTGTTTGACACTGCAAATAAGTT
This sequence comes from Nipponia nippon, assembly GCF_047370975.1. NCBI lineage: Eukaryota > Metazoa > Chordata > Aves > Pelecaniformes > Threskiornithidae > Nipponia > Nipponia nippon. The sequence goes on from NW_028262380.1 coordinate 59,354,959, forward strand.
GCAAATAAGTAATTTGTCTTGTAAAGAAAAAAAATTTGTTTTGTAAAAAACAAAATAGCGCAAGAGCAACACCGTGAAAAATGTATTTCTGCACCTCTTTGAACTCAATCCTACTGCTACTGAGGTCAATGGAAAAAAATCCCATCCTCTTCCCTGGCAGTAGGCTATATTTAAATATTTATCTTCTTCTGAAATGGTAGACTCCACATTATTTCCATCATTTTTGCTGCGGTGATTCTGTTTCTAGTCTGAGTCTCACTATGTTGGGGGGGGGGGGGGGGTGTATTTTTTTTTTAATGATTATTTTCTTTGTGTACCCCCATGCGTATTTGAGGGCGTCGTTACAACCGCGTATGGCCCTCAACGCCCGGCCCGGCCTTGTGCGCTGGAGCTGAACTTTAAAGCTCGTTTTTGCAGCCCAGGCCGGGCGGCAGGAGCCCGCCTTTCCGCGGCGGGGGCGGCGGCCGCCCGCTCCCCTCAGCCCGGCCCGGCGGGCGCCATTTTACGGCATTCCGCAAGCGAGTGCTGCCATCTAGTGCCACGGACGGCGCTGCGCCCCCGCGGGCACCGCCGCTCCGGAGGCGACGGGAATAAATCGCCGCCCAACCGGGGAGGGAGCGGGGGCGCCGTGGGCGCGGCCGAGGCACGATCGGCCATCGATACACACCGAGGTGGGCGCCCACCTGCGGGCGCGGCGAGCGCTGAGGGCGCTGAGGCGGCTTGGCCACCCGGGTCCCTCCGGCGCCCGCCGGCTGAAGCGTTCCCTCCGCGGCCCGCCGGCTGAAGCGTTCCCTCCGCATGACTTGCGGCCGGGGAGCCCGGTGTTCGGCGGCCGCCGCCTCAGCCGTGCGGCGAACGCGGGGCCCTGTCACGGGGAGGGCTTGCTCCGGGCCGTGCTGGTGAGGAGCGGGCTCTCGCCACCGGAGAGCACCCGGGAAAGGCTTGTCCTCCGTGCAGAGGGCGAAGCCTCGAGGTTCTGTCAGTCGTGGTTTTATTTTGGTAGCCTGGTCTTGGTTTATTTGCGTGTTGGATTTTCATGTTGTAGGGTGCTTTTGATTTTTAAAGCTTTCTGTCGAGTAGCATAAATCTGACGCTAAGGTATTTTTAATAACAAAAGGGGGTTTAGAAAACCTGGCATAAAAAGACACATTTTGTAATTTGCTTTTTAGGGAGGGGAAGTGGGATTTAGTTTTAATTCGATTTAGAAACTTTGCTGCAGTTTTCCCAAGCCAAATCCTGAACCATGATGCTCCCAGTAATGACAACCATAAACTTAATGTAACCAAGCCAAAAAGAGAAATGTTTTCCCCTTAGTCAAAGTGAATGACATGCATGAAGGTAACTATGAAACCTAAATAATTTCAGCATTAGTGTAACTTCAGAATGTGATTCTTAACTCAAGAAATAGGTACGCCGTGCTAGTTTTTACACACCCGTAATTAACATCACACTATGGATGAAGCTGCAAGTATGCTTAAATTCGAGGTGCTGCTTCTTAATCTCGCGCTAACACTTTTGTCTGGCTAAGGGCCTCTGAGTGCTGTGGACAGGCTTTTAAAAAAAAAATAAAGTTTTTTTCTCAGATCAGTGCAGCAGCAATCTTCTCTAATATCCTGCTCTCCTGGATCTCCAATGAGAACAAAGAGAAGAGTTTTGCCCTTGATATTTAAAGCAAAAAAAAACATTCTTCCTATCGCAAACAGTGAAGTACATTTTCTCCCTTTTATAAAATCGGATTTTGAAGCTGGGAAATATGTGACACTGAATACTTTGTAGCATGGCTTTTTGGGGGTTGGAAACCAGTTTCAAGAGGCTCTTTTTAAGTATTCCTTTTTAAGTTTGAAATCCAGTGTGGGATGTTTTTGTGAAATTTCAGGAACAATACTCTGATCTCATCTTGATCTCTCTCCTTTCCAGCCTGCATGCTGGGGAAGCGGGTAGACAAGAAATCAGTGGAAGGTCAAAGAGGAAGATTTTGGAGAGAAGAGGCATAACCGGGGGTAAGTGAGGGGCAATGCTGGGGAAAGGATGAAGTGAGTCAGCATGACACAGATGTGTCCACTTGGAAACCACAGCAAGATCTTCCCACTGCACTGTGTGAGCCTCTTAAAAGCAAAATCCAGACAAAGTCTGTCTCTCTATAAATCTTTCCCCCCTTTCCATTATTAGTTGGCTATTGTTGGCTCTAAGCCACCTGATTTTACTATGATTTATTAACTGCTATGCATTATATATGAGATTCAGGTTTACTGAAGAGTTACCCTTATGGTCAATGTTGCATACAAATCAGCTACTGTTAGAGAGGTTTATTGCATCTTTTTATGCAGCTAGGAGTTTTGTTAGGTAGTGTTAGAATTTGTGACTTGTAAAACAATACCTAAAAAAAAAAAAAAAAATCCTCATCTGTATTTCACATGGTGCGTGTATTACATGGACTGCATCATATAGCCCTATTTGGGTTCCTAAAAACCTGAGTACTTGGTGGTGGGGGACGGGATGGGACAGACTGATTTTTCACAAAGTTCCTGAAAAACATATAAAGTTAGATAAATCGGTGTTTTGTACCAAAATTGAAACCCGTGAATGCATGAAATAGGTGGTAAAATATTCTTCTGTGTGGAAATACGACTTGCAAAAGTACCTGTAATTTAAATGATAATACGGCACAGTTGAGAGATGCTGCTGCCTGAAGAAGTTACGCTGTTATGCGTTGCTTACTCCTGTTCTTTCTCACATTACTTGGTGGAAGCTCTGCAGGAGGGTTTGCCCTTTGGTCATACCCTTGTCTGTGACTATTCCAGTGATGACCAATGTCTCTATTTCAACACTGAGTATTGCTTTATGGCGTCTTTGCTTTTCATTTTCTTTTTGCAGATTAGATGTGCTCTAAAGATGAGTAAATAAATCTAGAGAGAGAAAAAAAAAAGGTTTATTTTAAACTCACTATAAAATAATTTTAAAATGTGACCATTTTTCAACAGTTAGGGAATTTTGTGCAAAGGGTGGGGGGAAGGGCAGGAAGAAGAAAGAGGTTATGCCTTTTTAAATAAAATAATACAGCAAGTTGCAGAGGCAGAAATGACCATAGGGATGTCGAAAGGACGTGGCGAGGATAAAAGGTAGAATACAGGGTTTCACCGTGTCTGAAATTTTACTGTTATATTCAAACCACAAGCATTGCAATCTGTTTCGGACTGGCATGTGTTATGAAGCGTTTATGAAGAAAGGAGTTATTGTTAGGTAAAAGCATTATGTACTAAACTAGAGTTCAGCAAATATTTCGGATTTTGTTTCCTTGTGAAAGATACTCCCAACAACCTACAGAAATGTTTATAGACATTATCCTTTTATATAAGTTTCCCTTATGTTACATTCCATTATTTTTAATTTATTTAGTAGTGGAAAAAATGGAAAGAATTAGTGACTTGAATTAACTTTTTACCAAATTATATTGCAAATTTAGACACCGTTCCTAGAAGGCAGTTTATGGAGAGCCATGTTATGACAATACAAAAGACAGGAAACTGTTTCTTGCTTCTCAGGATATGAATTTAGTATCGTTTCATGTGTTCCAGATACGGATAGCCTGAAAGCTTCAGGCAACATATAACTGACTCTCCCATCACTGTTTACTCACAGTTATACTGTTTCAGTTTGTTTTGTTCTTTTTTCACAAAAGAATGAAACAGTCTGTTGGAAGAGAAAACTCTGTGGGGGCCTCACAGTGTTGTCCCATTAAAGATATTTAACCGGACGGAGATCACCCAGAAAAGATTTCAAATTACCTTTTCAGACTTGGAGTTGTTTTATTTAGGACATTTTATAAATAATACAAGCTTCTACATTTGAAATACATTTGAACATGTATCACCAGCACCGTCTTCAGAAGCATGGTTTATTTTGTACACAGATGAAATGGAAGATATTTTTTTTAAAAAAAGAGAGATTATTTGAGTTTGTCTAAATGCAGGGCTAATGTTGAAACACATTTTGTTTCTCTCTCTTTGACACTTGGAACTGGCCTAAAGTCCTCAGTCCTTGGCAAAGCAGACACTGTTCTACAGACAAAAACCTAATTAAACTGAGTGCTACCTGTGGCAAGGACATTTAGAAATTCACGGAGTTCAAGCAACCAAAACAAAGCATTGGTTTTCAGCTTTCAGATCTGTTCCTGATAATACGCTGCATAGGTTTTTTTTTTCTGATGGGTTTTTTGTGGCATTTTTTTGAGAACTGTGGTCTTCTAAGAAGCCAGAAATGAGGCAACGTTTAATGGTAGCAAATATCCCCATTGTATGTCATTGTTTCTGTTTCTTTTCCATGTGTTCTGTAAATTAATACGCTCTCATAAGGGAAAACTGGTGAAGAGAAATCAGATAAATAAAAATGAAACATTTAGCAGATGACTAGGACGACATTAATAGCTACTGGAATGATACGGCTTGATGAAATCATAGCACTGAGGCAATGTTTTGACTGACTTTTTCAGTTTCCTGTGTGAGTGACACAGCAAAAATTTCATGGCTTCTTACATTGGCATTTCAAACGCTCCTTGTCAAAGTTAGTGAAAACATAGCATTCTTTTTCGCCCTTGCCGTTTGAGTATAAAGGGCAAAGCAACTCACCAGTTCATCTCTAATCTGCTTGCAGTCCTCATCAACTTATTTGTATGTTTTTCTACTTTATCAGTGCCAAAGAGTAGAAAATGATCCCTGACGAAATATACTAAAAAGAACATTTTGAGGACAGCTCGAACATTACGAGCAACTACTAGCTGTGCTGTGAGGATTGAAATATGTATCTGTGTTTCTTGAATGCATTATACAGTTACTAGTGTGTTATTGACTGAACAGGACAAAAAAGGAATGAATGGGTAAATATTGTGGTATTGATATGTATCTGATTGTACTTATATTGAGTATACAGTTTTCAGCTCAGAACATAATTGTGAAGTGTTCCAAGATAATCTGAAGACATGGCACTTTTTTTAAGGCAAAGATATTGGCATCTGATATGGTGATCTTGTGCCATGTTGTCATGAGAGAGGTTACTATGTAGCAACAGTTCAATATCATCCTTTGGACTTTTCTGATAGACCACTTAACTATCTCAGCTTTTCCAGTGATCATCTCATTTATCTAGGATTATTGCAGTGAATTTACTGTTTGGTTTTCTTCCAGAACTGAAATGTCAAGTCCGGTGTCATGTATGCAGTAGCTTTGTGCTGAGAGAGCTCAACAGATCCACCAAAAGCTGCTAGTAGTTGATCTTTGGATAGAGCTAGAAATAAATAAATCCTCTTTAGCAGATCAATATTCATCCCATTTAATGCTTGATGTGAAACTTGTGGATTTGAAGTAGTAATGCTGATGTACAGCTAATCGTTGAAATGGGCATTAGGGCTTTTATAGCATGGCAACATATTGTCAGACAGGGAGGAGGAAAGTGTTGAGTGCAACCTACGGGGGGAAAAAACTCTGTAACAATATGTAATTTAATGCACATTTGTAACCCGCACAGTGTCCTACATTGCAATGATTTGCTAGGTTACAGACTAATACTGTACATCCAGTGTTTATTCCAGGGGTTTACTTAGTAAGGCAGATAATTCCCCCTTCAGTGGGTCTTTCAGAGTCCAAATGTAATCACCCAGTCAGATTTCAAGACATAATTTTCCTCTTTAGTAGCCTCCTCTCAACTAGTCGCTTATCTATCCAGCTATACAGCAAGTACATAGAATGTGCACTTCTGTGGTACAGAATATATATATGTCTCTAGGACTGAACATGTGTACACATTTGTGTAGGTATATATTACCTGCTATTAAATTTCTGTCTAGAATTTGTATTGTACATATTTCAGAGAAAGAGAAGGAGAATTTCCAGAGAAAGGATAAAATATCAGTAAAAAAGTTCTGGGACAATTTAAGAGCACATTGGAAAAAGTTTTGTGAGTTGTTTTTTGTTGTGGTTTTGTTTTGGTTTTTTTAAGATGTGATTTAAGGATTTGTTTTTCTCTTTAGTCTGCTGTAGTAATTAAACACTTAGGCCATTGTCATCTTTCTTAAAATGAATAAATAAAAGTCTTGTTAAGTGAATAATTATACCAGACCAGATAGTATTGGCAAACATGAAGACATTTTTATTGTCTTAGTGTCGCTGTAAATAGCTTTGTAATATTCTGCCGCAGTATGCTGTGGCTTTCAAGTTCAGCTGCAGAGTTTCCAGATGCTGTGCTGGCCAGCATATACCTTGGTGGACTCTTACTGTAAGACGATGCACGCAAAATGAGCCTCTCTGGCAGACCTCAGTCCTTTGGTGATTGCAGGAAATATCCCATTTCTTTTTCATCAGACAGAAAGACTTCCGCAAAATTGAGAAGTCTTATTATCTTTAAAGGTGAAGCAAAAAATGCAGTTGTTTCATACTCCCCTTATATAAGAGATACTGGTATAAAATACACATTTATGGATACTCTGCAACATGACAGAATACATTTGTATCATGCTCTTTTGCTACTATCATTAGCTATTTTGCTAAGGAGTACTTTAATCTTAAAATGACAAGAAACATATAGAGAAATACCTGCTGATGCAATGTCTAGTGAACTTCTGCCCCTCTGAAGACAAGGTAAGGGGCAGTAGAGCTGTTACCTTCCTTTATAATAGCAAACCTATATTCCTTTTCGTAAGTCTTCCCTGCACGATTTTGGTTTGTAGTGGGTCCAAGTTTTTGCAAAAAAAGATGTGGGAGACAGTGAGGAGGATTAAATTTATCTGCAAAACAGTAAATCACTGGGAAGGAAAGAAATGTCTAGTTATATTTCATGCCATGGAAGGGAGATGGTTTGGAGGGCATAGGTAGTAACAGAGTGGGAACTTTCTGGGTTGCTCTATCCTCTGTCAGTGAGGGTTAAATAGCCTGGTTAAGCACTCTTCTTCTGATCCTGCTTCAGTGTCCATGATAAAAAGTGGTATGGGCAATAGGTGTTCCCTGTGTTGCGAGGAAGGAATGCTGATCAGATTTTCTCATATTCACCAGCCTGTTTTTTCTGCTACCTTCTTGCATTACCTGCAGCAATATTATGTGTTCCCTGTTCTTAAAAAAATGTAATCAAAATTAAAGCTATGCTATTTATAAACACTTCTGTAAGCTTAAAAAACTTCAGAACATGGCAAGAATAACTGTTTTCCTTCTTATCATGAACAACAAAAAAGGGCAAGAAAACTTAGGTCTGCTTTTTCCAAAGAATAATGAAGGAAGAACTACACTGCCATGGGAGCTAAATAGAATGTTCTGGGTTTCAAATGCCCCATTTAGGAAGCAGAAGCATGCTTGGCATACTATTTAAAAAAACAAAACAAAACACCCAAAGCCAAACAAACAGAAAATCCCCCAAACAAACAAACCCCCCCCCACCTTTATTGTTGGCACATCATATAATGATATAAAGGGAGCATGTACAATTTATTACCAGTTGTGCGTGGAAATGTATGGTCTGGTCAACGCTGTACTGTCACGTTCTCTTTCTGTAGTGGGAGAGAAGAGCAGGACAGTACTAGGGATTCTGTTATAAAAGCTTACACGGACATCCCATGGACGTTAATGACTTCCGAGGTACTGTGGTGCCTTCTGTGTTGCTTTTATTGAGGGTGAGCAGTTAGCCATGTTGTGGGAAGTTAGCCATGTTGTGGCAAGGGCTGCCAGATCAGCGCGCATGAGTGGATCATAAATTCAGAGGAAGAGAGAGATCTGCTGGCCTCTCCAGCACCTCCAGAGGGTCCTTTGTGGGAGTGCTCACAAAGTATCATTCATTTGATCACTTCTATGTAAGGCCTACTTACCTAAACACAGCATGTGACCTATAGAGGTAACAGTCTGCTGAACACTTTGAAGACTTTGCATTTGTCACTTGCAACAGTACGAAGTTAATATAGGGAACAAGTTAGAGGTATAGGTTCACACATCCTTCCTTACACTGCTGCCCATGTGTACAGATGATGAGTCCTCTGAATCAGTTGAAATTTGCAAACGTGAAGTTCTCCGTTGTGTGTAAGAGATGGTCAGTCTGGTCCTGGATTTTGATCTGTTCTTAATTAAGTGTGTTCTTACTAAATGTGGTACTCAAATCTGTTAGTTACTGCTTCTGTATTTAAATAGATACTGTGAAGGATCAAATTTTTGAAATAACTTACTGATGATTTAAACTGAGAAATAAAAAATAGGTTTTTTGTTTATTTATGGATGTCTAAATCAACTCTTGCTCATAAGGAAAAATAATCAAACCCCCAGCCTTGCTTCAGTGAAGTTGTTTTAGCTCTGATGATACAAACCTTTCAGTTTCTTCCCAACGCTGTAAGGAGGCTGGGGTTTCCCACTATTAAGGGCTCAAACCTGATCCTAGAAAAGACCTTTACACTGTATGATGAAGCCAAGGAATAGCTAGGATTCTGCACTGTTGGGTTTTGGTTTTGTTTTTCTTTTTTGAAGAAGAAGATTCTTTGAAGTTCAACCTGCATAGCAAATGTTTTGGTATTTTTTTTAAATGGCTCTTTGCCGAATGTTGGGGTTTTTTTCATTCCGCTTTCAGAGCGCATAGGTGGGTTCAGACAGGAAGTGCAGCCTGAAAGGCTGGGCCAGATCCGGAGGGATTAGTTGCAGCAAAAGGCTGCTCTGTGATCCTGAGTTACTTTCTTAGTAGTACGGCAGAAAAAGAAAACACACACATTCTTGTGTGCATCCAGATCTTTATGCAAAGCAAATCCAGCAGACAGATGGAAGATTATATCACCCTGATAAGGCATTTAGGAACATTCTTGTCAATATAAATGCTGATGGTATTGTCCTTTTCTTTTGGGTTTTAAAAAGCAGGTGATTTTTATGAAACGAAGTCAAATTTGTTGTAAACCATAGTTTCCAATGACAACACAGCAAATTTTTTTCTACTGTGGCTTTTGGAAAAGCTTTATGCTTAAACGGGAAATTAATATTTTTTGCTTAAGGTAGAAGTTCAAGGGTAAGTTTTCACCTACTTGAAGGCGTGTTGAAAATGAATAGAATATATTTCTCCCTTTTTTTTCTTTTTCTTTTGCTTCATTTTGCCTATGAAAGAAATTTGTTGAAATTACAAAGACCTTAAACTTTTATATCCAGCTACTTAAGTGAAAAAAGGAAGTCCTGACCCTCTTTTTACATTAACACTGTTTTTTACAGTGTTTTGCATCTCCTTATAATGAATGTAGAGAAGTTTTTGGAGTTAACTTTAGATAATTCCCTATATGGACTAAGGATTTATAAGGATTCTAGATTGATGTTTTTTGTATGCAAATGTTTCCCAAACAATTTATCTGAAACTTTAAGAATAAAAATAACAAGGAAAGACAACAATTTTAGAAGGCTGCTTTAGGTGGTCACCTAAACAGCTTTAAAGAGAAATAAGGAGAAAGCTTAGGTTATTTTGGGGAGTGGGGAGTGCCTTTGCTGCTGCTGCTGTGTTGTTTTTTCCATTACTACATAATAGAGGAGAATTTGTTTGTGTTCTTTCAGTGTGAGATGCGGCTTCTTTGTGCTGTGCAAGATGTGGAGGTGTGAAGTGAACACCTAGAGAGGTTTCACAATTAGTACTGATTGTAAAAACTTTTTTTTTTTTTTTTTTTAAGTTTCCCGCATCAAGCTGCCCAAGTGTCATTCCTAGTAAAACCTGTAAGAATAAGACATGGTTTGAAACCACCAGCTCATGTAGAGTATCAGCTAGCTGCCATTTTTGCTGAAGTTCTCTTAAGCTCTTTTAGTATAGCCAAGTTGTTTTTTTTTCTCCACAGTCCAAAGACGACAACTTCTCTGTAAATACACATATATAAATACCATATCTTTGTCTCAAATAATTATCTCATATTCGGGGATCTAATATTGAGGCCAACAGACTGAGCTGGCACAGAGGAGCAGAAAAGAGAATTTGTGATATACTGGCAGCATGTCAAGGGCCTCCCTCTCCTCCTCCTCCTCCTCCTCCACGAAAGGTAAATGGCAACGGAGTGGGATTTTTTTTCCCCTTTTATAGTTCTGAAAACAAAAAGAACAGCAGAGGGAGCCCCTGCATGGCTTAAATCGTTGGGCTTGAAAGAAAACCGAGCAAGCGCTTGCAGAGGGTGACAAATCTGCCGCCCTCTTTTGAGGCTGTCGCGTCAAGCAGCGGTTGCTGAAGGCTCCCGCGGGCCTGGCGCCCCCAAATGCCTCCCGCCCCCGCAAAGCACAAGTTTGGGGCGGGCGGGGGGGTGCTGCTGCTGGCAGGCAGCAGGGATGCCCAACAGCATGACCGCGGGTTGGGGCTCGGTGTTACCTGCGCTGTAAATTACCTGCTGGAACACCCTTAGTTTTTTACTTCTAGTTCGCAGAAAAATATAGTGCGCTGTTCAAGAGACTGCGACACGCTTTAGTTGTAGCTGGTCAGTTATTTGTTGGCAAAGCTTTTCTACTGCAGAATGACTCATCAATCTGTATACTCTCATCTGAATGCATTTATTTTGAGATGGTTCATCATAGGCCTTCTGGTCAGAGGTAGACACCTCAGAACATCGAGTTACGTAGAGAGATTCCCATTTGTCTATAAGAGAAACAAAATCCAAATGTGCCAACAAATACCACTGAACCAAAAAGTTTGATTCTTTCCCCCTCCTAAAATGTTTGAAAGGACTTGACTTCATCTTGCTTGGTCTGGGGGAAATTGTTAAAGTATGAAAAATTTGCTAAGATGGAAAAACTACTGCTTCTTCCAATGAATTTATAATGATAATGAAAAATAATATGCAACTAGCCATCCTTACTGCCTCCCTGTTAACCAGACTGAAAAACGTGGGGGTCTCAAAGGCCATGAAAGAGTTAGGATCAGAGTATGGTGTGATTCCTATACTTGGACCTGTGTTTAGTACCTGTTTGGGCAGAAACATAGGAGAATGTTTTGTGTGTACAGGTGAGCTTGTTATTTATACAGAGGACTCTGTCTCTGCAGATCAGCCTCCAGGCTGTTCCCTGCAGGCAGGTGCATTCCTCCACCGAGCTCCACAAGTGTTGCTACATCTTTCCATTTAACAATTTTCATTGCTGTGTGAGCACGGGATTTGCCAGGATCAGAGGTTACTAGCACACTGCCTTTACTGCTATTTCACTGTGGCCTGTCTGAGTGAGCCAGTCTTGAAATCTGTCTTTTATTTCTCTTTTGTGTTATTGTTGGTGGGAGATTTATTTCTATCCTGTTCCTGCTGTCGTTATTTTATATAGGCTCTTGTTAGTCTTTTGTGTTTTTCATTTCCAGCCTCAGGTCAATTTAAGTTTTGTGGCTCTAAATCCTCCTTGCTTCAAATGTAAGAGTGTTCACCCCTCTGTCTGTCCTGAAACTGTAATTACAGCAGACAAATTGTGTAATAATGTAACCAGCATTGGTTGGAGACAGATCTGCTCACTGTCCTTATTTTTCTTGTAACGTTACTGGCTTAATTTGGTGTTTTTCCAATCACTTCTAACTTTTTTGCCTTTGATGGATTTAGTTGTAGAAATTTACTGTGAGGGTCCAAAATTGTCTGCTAGTCTTTACCATCAGTCATTTTTCTGCTTTTCCTTCTAAACTCGACTGTCTGTTGATTTGCGTAAAGCATCTCATTTCATTAATCTTTGTATCTCATCTTTGTATCCAATCTTTGTATCTCATAATTTGTATTTTTTATTGAATAATACAAGTTATCTAAGGGATGCTATAAATTGTTGCCTAAACGATGCACTGAGAGCTGATTCCCAAACTGAAGCTGATGGTCAATTTTGGAGTCATACTTAATGCAAGGACCTGTGCCTTCAGCAGGTTTTGGAATTAAGCTATCTGAACTTGTTGCTGTGCTGTATAGGTCAAAGCAGCGTAACTGTCAGCTCTACCATGTAATGAAGCAGTCAGTCTCTGTGTATCCCTGCACCACACAGTGATGTGTCCTGTAGAGATCTAAATAAATAGGTTTCTGTATTCTGTATAATACTGTATTATCCAATTCTAGTTCAGGTCTCAGATCTGCTAAATCTTCACTCAGCCTAATTAACCATGCTTTCCTCCTTCATTGAAAGCATCATCAGCTGGGAGCAAACCCACACAGAGATCTTGTGTTGGTTTTGCACAAGTGTAAGATGATAGGGATTTGTGCATGTGCTTAGCTTTTGGGATATGAGTAGTCCCACTGAAGCCAATGGAACTGTTCATGTGTTTAACTTTAAACATGTTTGAAAGATCAGATCCCTGGTGGCCAATTCTGTTCCTGATGAACAAGCAGAAATAAAATCCAGCCTCCACAGCAGAGCTGCAGGACTAGTTAGAAGAAAAAGAAATTAATGCTTTTTTTTTTTTTTTTTCACTAAAGTAGGTAGGCTTTTTATGCTTGCCATGAGTTAAAAAAAAAAAAAAAGTACCTTTTGTGCAGGCCAGATTTATGAGTAGGATTAAATGTTAAGTTAATATACACAACAATTGCAGACTTACTAAATAAAGTTACAAGTCCTGAAAGAAACTTCTCAGCCATCCGGTGTAATTTCTTCAGCTTTGTCAATCAACTCACTTTTGTCATTGGAAGCACTGAGGAGACTAAGAAAAAAAGCCCAGGAAGGCATCTAAGACATTTTCATCTTTCATAAGAGAGAAGTAAACCAAGTTTGCTTATTGAAGTGTATTTCCTTATGGTTAATTCCTTTTTGTTTGGTAAATTTTGACTCTCCTTCAGATGCACTTTGTGGTGGTGGGTGCCCTTTATTTTCTGGTGTCGTTTGTTTGTAGTATCCAGTTCCATTTCTGTGTGAATGGGGCACCCACCAGTAATTCATTCATTCTATGAACTTGCTTGTAAAATGCTTCTGTTTTTTTCAGAAAATGTGTATGTGTATATGAAGATCTCCTGCAAACAGATGCATCTGTTCAAAAGGTTACTTAGAAAACTTGTCTATTTTAGCAGCAGTGGCATAGCTTTTCATAAGGCACATTCAGACTTCAAGATATCAATTATGCAGGTTTGCAAGAGAAGCATATGAACTTAGTATGTCATCACCTTATGTGAGTTTTTTCCTTTTTACATTTCCTAAAACTTCCAATTTATTTTTTTATGCTAAAAAAATATGGGATGCAAGATTTTCTGGCACAATTTAAATAGTATTGGACAGATTATACTAACCTTCAGTTGAAAAAATATTTACTATTTGTCATTTCTCCTTAAACTATGAGAAATTGCTCTACTCAAAATGCATGAAAGTCTTAGTGTTTTGGTGCTAACATTTCTTTGCTATTTGATGACAGAATGGTGCAACGCAATACACAATGTACCATAAAACATCTCCAATGTTAAAATTAACTTTTTTCTAATCACCTGCCATATAGAGAATGTCTTGATGATGACTCAATAAATACAACTCATGATGTTAACTGGAAGCTTTACAGTTTGCACATCTGTCTCATCTGACCATATAGAATAAGTGTACAAAATGCCAAGATCCTAGCTCAAGGGTAACATGGAAATGAATTGTTCCAGCTACTGACCTGTTAGAAGTATGTGTATCATTCAGTTGTCTTGTCTTGCTATCTTTGTATTAATATGTTTATAAATTATGTGTAATATATATGTGCTCATAGTTATCCCTTGAGGATAACAAAACAATTACTTGTATTGATATATCTGACATATATGCACTAGGAATATGGGAAGTACATTTGTTCCATGCTGCGTGGTTTTTCAAACATTGTAGCCAGGGAGAATGTGACTTCCCTTAACGTGTTCTCCTCTATGAAGAATGAGTGTGTGGAGTTCCATGTTTCCCTCCCAGTATGTTCCACAGTCAAAATACCAAGTTCATAAATAAACAGTATTTTTTTTTTCCTAACTGTTGGTCCTAAGGGTTCAGCAATTTGGCAGTCAGCCTGCTTTTCTGTCCTGTAATATCACTAATAGTAATGATTCAGCAAGGCAAATTGTCTTTGCTTGAATCCATGCAACCTTCATTTTTTCTGCATCCACCCTATCAGGGTCCATTTCTCTGCTACAGTGGATGGCAGAGGAGATATAAAATAGCCCAAATAAAAGCATGACTGTCTCAATACCCACCAGCTCTGCAGTTTCCAGGAAATAATAAGTGATAAACCAGAGCAACCCCTGGAGCAACAGTTCTGGTCATAGTGTGGCACAAGAAATCCATGTAAGGCTGTTCTAATTCATACTTACCCATCTTTTCTCCATCTCTGTCTGAATTCCAGAAACAACAAAATTCACCACCAAACCTATTTCCTTGGATTTGTCTCATGTAATGGTACTGGGCAGACTCTTGCAGTAGAAGGCAAGGCAAAATATAGCCCCATGAGCTGGTTTCATGGAGCTCAAAACCAGCACAATTGTGAAAAGGTGGTTTTGTCCTAGCAGAGCATGTAAAAATGTTTTGGCACTCCCAAATAAAACCCCAAAGGGTATTCCAAAGTACTGCCATTTGGTTTGGGTATATGTCATATGCTGTACTACCTTTTCCTAGAAACAAAGATCCCATTTACTGGGGTTTTTTTCATACTAGTTTAACTTTACTGTGGAAAACATTCAGTTCAATGAAAATACTGATTATAATTTATTGAGGTGACTGAGATTAACTTTATCAGGCTAAACTAAAAAAAAATAGTACTTAATCATTTAAGCTGAAACCTTTGCAGTACTACACTTGTGACTGAAAGTCCGATGTGATGTATGGAGTGAAGATGTTGATTTCCACACCTTATCTGCTGCATCAGGAAATAGTCTGAATCTTAAGTGTGTAAAGACGAAGGTTTGAAAAAACCCAAAACAGTAGCGGGGGTAGAGGTTCATTTTGCATTATATCCATTTCTGTCTTGTCTGAGCTTTTCACTAGAAGTAAATGCTATTCATATACACTTTGGGAGCACTGTACAATACATACCAGCATTTGTAAGCTCTTGTATTTTTCTTCCTGGATCTAAGAACTGATGAGAACTTTTCCCAGCTTCTCTGTGCATGTGGTTACTCGGGCCCCAGTGCCAAGGAGTAGATTCACAGGCAGAGAGCTGACGCCAGTGAGCTCTGCGCAATTCTCATAGCCCCTCTGCTTTATTTTGATTGCAAAAGATCTGTCCTGATGCCTGCTCCAGTGCAGCCTGGATCAGTGTACCTGTTGTTTCTGGTCATTCTTTGTGTAAACAAAAACTACTTAGTCCATTCAAAGATGCTTTGTAGAGTTATATAAACCTCACTATTCTGTATCTAGACACAGTGGCAAAATTCCTGTTTTTCTTCAACCTTCAAGATCTTTTAAGTCTTATTCTAACTCATTGGCCACTCACTAGGACAAGCTCAGCTAAGTGACTTTGCAAGTTCCTATAAATTGCTTTGATTCTCATTTTATGAATATTCCTTTGTATATTCTCTTGAATATTAGGAAAAAAAACCCTAATAATGCTATTCATTTGTGCCTTTATTTCTTATCAGATACTCTAATGGAAGCCACATTTCTGCAGATCCTGATATTAAACTAGGATATACTAAAAGACAGATAGATAATATTTTCTCCTTTTGAATTTCACTGTTGTTCTAGCTTATCCATATTTTACTTGTCTCTATATTTTTATTCCCTATTTCCTTTCTGCCCCCCATTCTTTCCCCCTATGTATCACAGATGGTCTACCATCAGCAGTAGTGCTTTTGTAAATCACTGCAGCTCAGCAAATCTAGTCCTGACACACGTGGTGTCAAAGCATTCATCCTAACAGGCTGAATCTCAGTTTAATTCCACCACCATATATATCAAAATGATTCACTGTCTGGGTTGAATGTACATGAAGTTCAATTTAATTGTTTAGAGCCTGATTAGCAAGAGAGGTTAGCAAATATGAGTCCCATCTACAAGAAGGGCATGAAGGAGGAGCTGGGAAACTACAGGCCTGTCAGCCTGACCTTGGTGCCAGGGAAAGTTATGGAGCAGGTTGTCTTGAGTGCCATCATGCCGCACGTACGGGACAACCAGGGGATCGGGCCCAGTCAGCATGGGTTTATGAAAGGCAGGTTCTGCTTGACCCACCTGATCTCCTTCTATGACAAGGTGACCGGCTTAGTGGATGAGGGAAAGGCTGTGGATGTTGTCTACCTGGACTTTAGTAGAGCGTTTGACACCATTTCCCACAGCATTCTCCTGGAGAAACTGGCTGCTCATGGCTTGGGTGGGCGTACGCTTCGCTGGGTAAGAAACTGTCTGGATGGCTGGGCCCGAAGAGTTGTGGTGAATGGAGTTAAATCCAGCTGGTGGCCGGTCACAAGGGGTGTTCCCCAGGGCTCAGTATTGGGGCCGGTCCTGTTTAATCTCTTTATCAATGATCTGGACAAGGGTATCAAGTGCATCCTCAGTAAGTCTGCAGACGACACCAAGTTGAGTAGGAGTGTTGATCTGCTGGAGGGTAGGAAGGCTCTACAGAGGGACCTGGACAGGGTGGATCCATGGGCCGAGGCCAACTGTGTGAGGTTCAACAGGGCTGAGTGCGGGGTCCTGCACTTGGGTCACAACAACCCCATGCAATGCTCCAGGCTGGGGGAAGAGTGGCTGGAGAGCTGCCTGGCGGAAAAGGACCTGGGAGTGTTGGTTGACAGCCAACTGAACATGAGCCAGCAGTGTGCCCAGGTGGCCAAGAGGGCCAATGGCATCCTGGCTTGTGTCAGGAATAGTGTGGCCAGCAGGACCAGGGAGGTGATGGTGCCCCTGTACTCGGCACTGGTGAGGCAGCACCTCGAGTACTGTGTTCAGTTTTGGGCCCCTCACTACAAGAAGGACATTGAGGTGCTGGAGTGTGTCCAGAGAAGGGCAACGAAGCTGGTGAAGGGTCTAGAGCACAAGTCTCATGAGGAGTGGCTGAGGGAGCTGGGGTTGTTTGGTCTGGAGAAGAGGAGGCTGAGGGGAGACCTTATTGCTCTCTACAGCTACCTGAAAGGAGGTTGTAGCGAGGTGGGGGTCGGTCTCTTCTCCCAGGTAGCAAGCAACAGGACAAGAGGAAATGGCCGCAAGTTGTGCCAGGGGTGGTTTAGGTTGGATATTAGGAAAAACTTCTTCACTGAAAGGGTAAGGAAGGAAGGTAAGGCACTGGAACAGGCTGCCCAGGGAAGTGGTTGAGTCCCCATCCCTGGAGGTATTTAAAAGATGGGTAGATGTGGTGCTTAGGGACATGGTTTAGTGGTGGACTTGACAGTGTTAGGTTTACAATTGGATTTGATGATCTTGAAGATCTTTTCCAATCTGAATGATTCTATGATTAGACCTGTAAGGCATCACAATCACTGTAAAATAATTTCCAATGATGAGATAAGGCAAAACAGCAGAAATGATCTGATTTATTCCTTTCATGCACATGACTGAATGATTTTCTTTAGTGGAGTTTGTGGAGTCAGACCATGATTCACACTCCAAAATCTGGTTCGCTTAGGTGTTCTCCCCTTTGCAGTGCTGGTTGCTGTGGTAGTACCTGTTGTCAGCCCGCTCTCCCTGCATGGGCCAGCTACTTGGACAGAATAACAAGGTGTCTGTTGGCCAGAATCCACATTTGCTTTGCCTTTTTCTAAAGATATGCTGACAACGAAATACCCCTCTCTGAGATGAGCTTATTCCCTTTTAAGAACATACTACTCCTTTGAGGGTAGTTTTTTTCCCATTAAAGTTTGATTATGGCCCTAATCCCTCACTGTCAGATGACAAGCTCTCACTCAAATCCTTTAAGGTTTTAAAGTTTCCAAACTACATCTGCAGACTTGCAGTTGTCCTCTTTTACAAAAACAAAAATATGTTTTTACAGAAAAGGAAAGTACTTTTTTTTTCCTGTCTTCCTAAGAAGTGATTAAAACATCTAGAACAGAGACGGAACTTCATCCTGTAGAGTGGTGAAGTCCCTCCCTAGCTCTTGCTTTGAGCTTCACACCAATACTGCTAACGACAGCAGGCTGACTGGTCTTTCCAAGCACGTACACTTGGAAAAATGAAGTATGTCTCATTTTGGTGTAATCCATTGGAGAAGTCGGTCATGCAAGAACAGTTTCTGTCCAGAAGATCAGTAGGCAAAACAGGCCTGTGGTCAATTTTTTTTTTTATTCTTTAATGATTTTTTTCTTATTTTAATCATTATATTTAATGGAATTACCACCTCATTTGTATTCCCAGAAAGAGTGATGTTTATTGCTGCTCTCAATCTCAGTGAAGAAAAATAATCCTGTTTTAA